>NC_136065.1:1585431994-1585664494 GCF_964261635.1 Lissotriton helveticus | reverse complement strand
GTTTGTTCTGTCCAATTTGGAGAACACTGCTTTGAAACTTACTGTAAATGAGATAGGTCTGTGTAGGATCTGCAGTAGCTGCCCAGCCATGTGGGGAACCTGCCTTTGGAGGTGTGTCTTGCTGAGCTGTGGTAGGACTGTATTGAAGTTCTCTAGATTATATTTCAGTATAACTGTTCACTGTCATCATGATATTGTGTCACCCTTAGGTTCTCTACTGACGAGGGTCAGTGCTGGTCTACCTACACATTCTCTAAGGAGCCCATCCACTTCACGGGCCTAGCGACAGAGCCTGGAGCAAAAGCAATGATTGTCAGCGTCTGGGGCTACAGCCAGTCCTTTTTCACTCGCAAGTGGGTTTCCTACACCATCGACTTCAAAGATCTTGTGACCAGACCTTGTGAGTGTCTGTTCCTCCTGCCTTCTTTCATATTACTTCTCTTTGCCAGTGCATCTCATGCTTAACCTGATGCACCTTATTAGTTTTCTAGTACTTGACTAAACCCACAGATCTCTTAATGCAGCTCAGCCCAGATCCCCAACATATTTGCGCCACAACCCTGCCTTGTATTGCTTTGCAGAGGCTTTTTAGTTCTGCCCAACAACTCTCTGCTACTAACTCCGTGCTTACAGTTTGTATGGCTTGTTCAGGGTACATGAACTTTACTGCTGCATCAAAACCTTTCCTTCAGGTGTTTGGCTCAATGTCTGTGCCACTGGTCTGTTTACTGCTGGGATTGACTGCACGATAATTATTGTCCTCCCTCTTCTGTTTTGCTGCCCTTTATTGATTCTTTTTGTTCCCTTACATTTTAGGTGGCAAGGATGACTATATCCCCTGGTTGGCTCACTCCAGTAACCATGACGATCCCTCAGATGGCTGCCTTCTTGGCTATAAAGAGCAATACCTGCGACTCCGTAAGACTTCTTACTGTCAGAACGGCCGGGACTACACTGTTTCCAGAAATCCCTCTACATGTACCTGCACTTTGGACGACTACCTCTGGTATGTGTCTCTTTACTGTCGGGTTTAATTTTACTTTGTAAAGGGTTTCTGATCAGGGAAGCTATCAGCTGGGGGGCACACTAAACCAGTCACAATGAGAAAGAAGCTGCCAATGTAAACCCAATCTGTATTTTGGCTCCAGCTTGCTTTCTGTTTTACAACAACAAGGAAACCAAATTAATGATCCGGGACCTTGGGTATCAATTAATTTCAAAGAACAATGGTCTCTTACACTTAAAAAATGTTCTTGTAAGTTTCATAGAAAAACACCGATATCTGTTTTGACTGTCCAGCTGGACATAATCATTTTAATGTAAACAATTAGATAGAACAACATGTAAGTGGGACATTTAACAAGATAAATAAAGACTCAATCATTGAAGTAGTGAGGCCTATAGCATAATTCAGTAGTTAGACCTGTTTTATGTTTGTTGGTTTATAGTCCTTTTCTTGAAGGCAAATCCCATCTCTCTTATAGGGTAACATTGGAGTTACCTTATTACAGTTTATAAGTGTAATTTTCAAATGGGTAGATATAACAGGTTCATGTTTAGTGTCTCTGGAACCCGAATTTAAAATCCTAACGTATGGTGAAGTTTGATTTCAAATTGCATTTAAAAAAATGCCACTTTTAAGAAAGTTGGCATTTTCTTGCCTTAGCCATTTGGCGCCTGAAGCCTGTCTCTGGTCACATGACTGGGTATAGTTGCAGCTTGACTTTGTGTATTCCTCCTAGACAGCCACACAGTGGGAGCTTAGGTGTGACTGGATGGACCATCAATAGCAAATTGGGGGGAGGGGCTGGGCTCTGCTTCACTTACAAGTAAATAGGCTGTGTCATGCCTGCACACAAAGGGCTGCATACTCCTCTGTATTGAGTCTACAGCCTTGGCCTGGAAGGCAGGGCATCGGTGCACTTCAAAGGCATGCCTCTAGAAGCTTATCCCCACTTCAAAGGCACAAATGTATGTAAAAGCAGGGCCTCAGACACCACCACTTCGCTACACTTCTGGACCTGTGGATACTCTGCCAAGAAGGACTGCTGTGCTACTATGAGGACGGCTATTCTGGAGGAGCAGCTACCTTGCTTTGCTGCTCTCTTGCCTGGGGAAGAACTGGACGTGCAACTCCATCATGAACCCAGATTGACTTAAAGGGCTGGTCTGTTAGCCTCCTGCTCTGAACCTCTTGGACATAACCGGCTCCCCCACAGCTCCTGGACCCATCTTCAGTCAGTTCCTGACCCCCAAGAGGCGCCTCTCAGGTCGTTGGCTGCGTGTGGCTTAAATTCAAGCTTTTAGCTCTTTGCGGCTGCGAATAGCCCTATACGGACCAGAACTGCACTGATTGCACTGAAAATCAGCCAGAGCCGCTGCAAGTTTATCTCTTCGCACAGCAAGCATCGATCGTCCACAGGCTCGATACTCCAGAATACCCGTCTGTGATACCAGGCCTGCTCATCGCCGCCCACCGTCAGCAACACTATCCTTGATCTCGGCGACCTTCTTCCACACGAACAGGACTCTTGGCACAAAACTTGAGAATGTAAACCTTCAGCAGGACTAATCTGTGACCGTATCTGACCCATGCTCCATCGGAGTTGGCTTGAACTTTTGAATTTGACCCGGGCCAGCGTGACCAGATATCCCCGCTTGGTGCTCTATGCTTTTAGGTGCTGTTTTACTGTTCATTCTTTAAAAAAATTTTACTTTGGTTCTACTATTTGGATTTTTTACTTTTAGGTCTTGTTTTGTTTTTTAAATTAAGCTCTATTTTCTAACCTGGTGTGTGGGATCCTTTTGGGTGGCGTTTTTATTGTTTTACTGTTAGAAATGTTGCACAAATACTTTCCACATTGCCTCTAAGTTAAGCCTGACTGCTCTGTGCCAAGCTACCATGGGATTGAGCACAGATTAAAATGGGGTCTGCTTGTTCCTTACCCTGACTAAGGTGCTTGGCCAGGACTCAAACCCCAGTCAACCAGCATCCCTAACACTGCTCTCAACCTCAAAGATGGATACATGCATATTCCAATTCATCCTGCCCACTGTAAATTCTTGCGGTGCATGGTAAGTGGCCATCATTATCAATTTTAAGTACTACCATTTGGAGTCACAAAAGCGCCAAGGGTATTCAGAAAATGTCTTACAGTAGCAGGGGTTCACCTACGGAGACATGGTCTATGGGGCCGGCTGATAAAGAGTGCAACAAAAACACAAAAGGTGATGAGAGAAATGCTTGCAATATGTCCAACTCCTGGCAACCACTCGGGTAACATTACAACCCATCTTTATTTTGACCACCAAGACACCTCAGTTTGGACACGCATGCAAATCAGCCTTAACCCTACTCATCATGGGAACAGTCCAGCCCGAACTGCCAGGCCAGGCTAGGTCCTCACCGAACTCGAACACAAGCAACCTAGGACCAGTTTCATGCTGATAAGGGCTCGTCAGTTAGGTAAAGTTTGTTTTCAGTGGCACAACGAGCAAGGAATCCACGTCTGGGCATACCCTTGCCCCTTAGAGCGGTACATCAAAAACGCAAACGGTGATTGGAGTAATGATTGCAGTTTGTTTAACCACGGGCAATAGTAATCGCGCAGGGTAGTATCTTAACCCATCTTTCTTTTGTCCAAATTACCATCTCAGTTTGTACCCGGCTTTGGGTGTATCAGCCTGGTCCCTGCTTCTCATGGAACAGTCCAGCCCTAATTGCCAGGCCTGGTTCTCGCTAAACTGGAACACAAGCAACCTAGGACCAGTTTCCTTCTGATAAGGGCTCGTCAGCCATGTATAGCTTCTTTGCAGTGGCACAGTGAGCAAGGGACTCATGACTGGGCATACCCTTTCAACTTAGGGTTGTACATCAAACAAGCTATACTCTACTTAAACGCCCCAATTGGGGTGAAACCGGTCTTGGGTTACTTGTGTTCCGGTTCAGAGAGGACCTGGCTTGACTGTTCATGTTGGATTGTTCCTATTGGAGCAGGTTTTAGACTGATTTGCATATAGCTGGATCTCATCTGAGGTGGCATGGTGAGCAAAAGAACGATGGGTTGAAATGCTACCTCAAGCGATTGAGTGGTTGGATTTATTGCAAGCATCCTCACTTCACCTGTTGCGTGTTGGCTGTGGAGTGCAGACAAAGTAAAATGTGGAAAGGATACACAAGCCACCATCACCCTGCTCCATTGAGATTCACGATAAATGCAACAAAATCTCAGATTCGGTAAGGACGGGCGCGGCTGCTAATATTTTTTAATTTTACTTTTAATCTCTGCATTGGTACTCTATCACGCTCAGTTTTATCTGTGTTTTAACTTGTATGCATATGGTGCTCATTTGCCCAGCCTATCTACTGCACTTTGCACTCTTTGAAAGGGGGATCGCATGACTGCTCCCGCATTCGCTATTTCCCGCCGTTGCCTGGGTTTACGACCAGGATTTCCTTGTAGAGGGGTCCTGGGGGATATGTGGCCTGACTTTCCGCAATGGTGCGTTTGTGTGGAGGCCTTTTGACTTTCCCTCACATCCGGGGTGGACAGGCACTTCCAGGCGCTGGGTGGGCTAGTCTTCCCTCTGCTCACCCTACATAGCCTGATGCCAGAGCTGACATGCAGCGGGCGTGCTAAAAGCAAGCCCGTTCTCGCCTGGACCGCACCAAGTGCTGAAACCCTTGCACGTTTCCCCGTGAGCCAAACGCTATAACTAACTACTCTTGGGATGAACTACTCAGGCTAAATAAAGCTCATATAAACACTTGCTACCCGCCACGAGATCTTCAGAGTGAGCCTAAGCAGTGTCAGCACTGTAATCTGCATCTTAGCTTCACCAAAGTCATGTACTGCATTTGCCATTTTACACATGCTAAATCACATGTTGACCTCGATTCCATGCAATGCTCTGATCTTCCATTTTGTTGCATCGCACTTCCATTTTGTGCTGCCGTGACCTGGAGTTACATTTCAGCAGGAACATAAACATGTTTTTCACGTAAACCAGTACAAGCAGGTGCGAGACATCTCGTGAGGATGCCTCGTGAGGTTATGTTGTACCTTCAGAGTGTTTTTATGCATTCCATACTTATCTCTAGGACAGAGGGAGGATGGCCTTGCCAGTCTCCAAGGCCGGAGAGGAGGAAAGGAATGTCTTTTGCCTCGGCACTGCCCAGATAGAATCTGGCCAGGTCTGTCTGTCTGGGTGGGTCTGATGCAGAGATGAGGCCAGCACTTGTGAATAGATGGGCGAGAGCGCCTGCTAGAGGCTTCTCGAACATATTGATTTAAACTATAAAAAGCGGTGTCTGTGGGGTGGAGCTCAGGAACTCAGTCTTGGAGTGGACGCACTCGCGGGACAACTTTGGTGCCCGAAGAGGTTACTCCCTGAGCTGCCGGTCTACGGGTTCCCGACTTGGTGTTCAGTGCTTGGCCAGGGATGTTGAAGTCTCCGGTGCTGCAAATGAATCTGGTGAGGTGCTTTGTACATTAACTGTTTATATACCTGTATTCACAGTTTCATATTTATGTATATAGTGTGGTGTATTCATTGTCTATTGCCTTTCACTCGGTGCTTAAGAATTCATTGGCTTCAGTGATTTATTGCCTTTGCCTACCATATTAATAAAAGCTCATTTTTACCTCCAGTGGAGTGTTGGAGTGTCTATGTGAGTAAGTGGTGTGCGTAAGTTCAGATTACGCAAGTGGGCAAAGCAATACAAGTCAAGGCATTAACACCTCAGCACAAACAATCACAAGAAATATCCGCTAAGGTATTCCAAGCCATGCTGATCAACACATGGTCACTAACAAAACACAACACCGAGGTTGCAGAAATGGTGGGCACATATAAGCTTGATATGGCATTTATTGCAGAAACTTTGGCAGATGAGTTTTCAGACCCCGATCTTGCATTAGCTTTACCTGCAGGATGTTCTGTTATCAGAGCAGACAGAGTGAACAAGCGGGGAGGGGGACTAGCAATTATCTTCAGAGATGATCTGCAAGTGGCTGGATTTGAAACGCTCTCCTTTCAGATCTCACTTAGTAATAACTACACACTACAAGGCCTTCTCCTATACAGGCCTCTGAGGGCACGAACCTCCTTTCAGAATGCTATTAGCCCCCTCTTAAAATCCAGTCTAGACACATCTGATTTCACTATATTAGGAGACTTCATTTATCACTTGGAAAAACAGATGGATTATGATACAGCCTCACTAGTCAGTACAATGGCTAGTTTCTCACTGACACAGATCGTCAAACACGACACTCACTTCGCCGGGCATACCATAGATAGTATTTTTACCACAAACCCATCGCTTATAGTCTCAGAAGTAATACCTGTCCCATGGTCACACCATTAAGCCATAATGTTTACTTTAAGCACTGATCAGCACCTTCCAAGACCTGCAAACCCACCAGTTTTAGTCACCTGTCGGGATTGGGCCAATATTAACCCCTCTCACTACAGGCATCCCTATTCTGCACAATACCAGATCTCACTACATATATCAACTCCTTTGTTCATAGGCTCTCCACATGGATCAAAACTGCAGTGGATCTCTTAGCACCTATGAAAAGCTTCCTCTAGGCGGAAAAACCCGTCAGAACCATGGTTCTCTGATAAACTCAGAGCTAAAAAAACATCCTATAGAAGGGCAAAAAGACAGTGGAAAGCAAAGTATGACCCTATAGAAAAAATTAAGTACGCTCAATCGTTGGCAGACTATAAGAAACTGATCTTAGAAGAAAAAAGTAAATACTTCTCAGCGAAAATCCTCTAGGCATGGAACTCCTGTCGGGAGCTCTTCTCAACATTAAAAAAACTAGCGGAACTACCAACTACACCTTGGATGGAAATCAGTGCCGAATTCTGCAATATTCTGGGACAGTCATTCAAGGACAAAGTTGAGAAGGTGTATAAATCCTTTGGGGGTAGTGCTGACTCTGTCACGAAGTACACTACTGCAGCATCGGATCCTATTTTTGCTAATTCTGCTTTCGGTCCCCCCCCCCGACATCAGAACAGATTATTCTGGTGGTGAAAAGATCTAAATCAGGGGCCCCAGCGGTCCCCTGTCCTCCTAAAGTACTGCACCTGTTTCCTGAAATATTAAGCGAACAACTAGGGTTAAATTTCAATGAGGTAATTCACTCGGGCATTTTCCCAGAGGCCTGGAAAACAGCTTCAATCCTTCCTCTCCTAAAAAAAACGAATCTTGACCGTAAGGATCCCAGCAGTTATCGACCTATCTCCAGACCTCCATTTCCGGCCAAAGTGCTGGAGAAAATTATAAATGCACAGCTTACTGCATTTATTACCTCCAGGTACATCCTTGATCCCTCACATTACGGGTTCCGGGAGGGACATGGAACAGAGACAGCTTTGGTCATGGCTGCAGAGGATCTAGGGGCAATACTAGTTTTGGGGGTTGAGGCTGCTTTGATTTTGCTAGACCTATCGGCGGCCTTTGACACGGTGAACTACGAAATACTAGCCAGTAGGCAATCTGAGTTGGGGATCAGAGAGACGGCTCTTACACTATTGTCATCTTTTTTAGCCGATAGGACCTTTTTCGTTGAACTTGGAGCCTTTTCATCCGAGCCTTTTAGACTTCCTTGTGGTGTGCCACAGAGCTCGTCTATGAGCACCACACTCTTCAATGTAGATGTGGCCCCTTTGGCTTCAATTATCAGGCAGTTTGGGTTCTCAATTGTCTCTTATGCTGACGACACCCTGTTGTAGGTGTCAGTCTCAAGCAACTTGGAGGAGACAGCTGACCGTTTCAACTGCTGCATGACAGAGGTTAACTAGGGATGTAGTCCAACGGCCTACAATTGAACGGTGGAAAGACGGAAGTCCTACGGCTGGGCTCTGATTCCTCTTTCTGGTCACCCAGATGGTGGACCACCAGTCTGGGCGACTGCACAGCTCCAGTGCCTAAGGTTAAAAACTTAGGATTTACCTTTGATGATAAACTGACATTTAATAGTCAGATCAACACCCTCTCCTCAACACCCTCTCCTCAACCATTTGGTTCATCCTCAAAATGATCTGGAAGATTCCGGTCCCTCCTGATGCCCTAAAAACACTGATTACAGCATTAGCCTTGTCCAGATTGGGTTATGGTAACGCCCGCTATATGGGGATCCAATCTCAGTATCTGCTAAGGCTGTAGCACCTTCAAAATGCGGCAGACAGATTAGTATTGGACATCCCTGGGTTTGAGCCAGTCTCCCATGGTTTAAGAGCCCACCACTGGATCCCGGTGGACAAGAGGACCACATTAAATCCCAGTGCGTGGCCTTTAAAGCACTGCATGGCATTGGGCCTCAATTTCTGACGACTCATTTGAAATGGTATGTGCCGTCTAGAAGTCTAAGCTCCTCACACACTAAACTTCTGCAAACACCCTGGTTCAAGAAGGCTCGCTTGGACGGCAGAGGCTTCCTGCTAGGAACAGTCAAGACTTGGAAGCTACTCCCGATCGACAGCACTCACTTCTTTCTTTCAGAAAGGCACTGTCTCTTTTCCAACTAACTCTCCTAGTACACCAGTGCAGCATCTGCCCTACCCATTGGTTCTAGTGCCAAGACTCCCCCGGTAATTCATGCGCTGTACAAATTCACTAATCAAACCTGAAATCCCTCCAGATCCAACCTTATGTGGGGGCAATTTTCAACTCTATCACGGCCAAAGCCTACCTCAATCCCTACATACAGGGTTCTCAATCTATAGAACCAACTGGCCCTTTTTCAGCCACATTGTCACCTGCCAGTCAGAACAGTAATGCGTCTCCTAGGCATAATGGTCTCTTGCATAGCCATTGTATCCTTACAAGGCTATACATGCGCACCTTACATGAGTGCTTGGTGTCACAGTGGTCACAGGCAAAGGACACTCTAGAAGTTTTAGTGTTGATTCAGCCCACAGTTCATCATTCTCTACAGTGGTGGAACAGCACCAACCAGTTAAAGGGAAAGGCTTTTATGGAATCACTCCTGCAGATGGCTATTACCAGACTCTTCACTCAAGAATTGGGGTTACGCACATGTTGGAGATGACAGTTCATGTAGGAACTGCTCAACAAAAGACTCTTTACATCACTTGTTCAGAGCTCCTAGCAATACAACTCACACTGAAAGCATTCCTTTTTTACATTCACCACAAATAATTCCTTCTAAATATGGACAACATGACAGCAATGTATTACATACAGAAACAAGGAGTCACCCACTCTCATCCGTTATTTCACTTATCACATAGCATGCGGAAATGGGCAATACAGCATTGCATTAACCTGGCAGAATATCTACCAGTAGTAGACAACAACTTTGTGGACTTACTAAGCAGGACGCAGCAACCAGTCCACAAGTGGGAACTCCACCCAGAAGTCCTTCAGCTGTACTTCCTTGTTTGTAGCACACCAGACATACATCTCTTTGCAACAACAGAGAACACAAAATGCTACCACTTCGCCTTGAGGTTTTATCACCTACAGTCACAGGTCAATGCACTATGGATGAATTGGTCAGATATTTGCCTACACGTTTTAGCCTCTCTCACTGCTTACACTTGTGGTGAGGGAGCTCAGGCAAACCTCTCACCCTAATTCTGGTAGCTCCCACTTTGGCACGGCAACAATGGTACACCACCTTACTCAAGGGGTCAGTAGTCCTTCACAGGAAGCTCCCCAACAGGCGGGACCTTCTCACACAAAATCTCGGGACAATCCGACACCCAGAGCACAGATAATTCAGTCTAGCTAAATGACTCCTGAAGTCCTAGAGTTTGGGTACCTAAACCTGCCCTCAGAGTGTATGGACATCCTTAAAGAGGCGAGGTGACCTATCAGTAGGTCTTGCTAGGCAGCTAAGAGGAAAAGATTTGTTTACTATTGACCTGCATGGCATGTTGAGCCTGTCAAACGTGCAGTAAAGAAATCTACTATGTCACCTACTATACCTGCAAAGATCATGTCTAGTCTACACATCTATACATCTTCAACTTGCAGCCATTGCTACATACCTTCAAAAGAGGGAACATATTAACGGTTTAAAATTCCAGTTGTCAAAGCATTCATGGAATGCTTAAAAAGAGTGATACTTCTAAGAACAGCACTTGCTCTAGTGTGGAATCTCAGTGTGGTACTAACTAGACTCATGAGTTCCACTTTTGAGTCTTTACATACCTGTCCGCTTCAGTACCTTTCATGGAAGACTGCTTTTCTAGAGGTAATTACCTAGTTGATGAGAATAAGGGAAATACAAGCGCTCACTCTACAGGAGCCTTTCTTAAAAATACATCACGAAAGAGTAGTCCTAAGATACAATCCAAATGTTTTGACTAAAAGTCCGTTCATTCTTTCATCTCAGTCAGACAGTTGAGCTGCCAGTTTTCTTTTCCAACCCAGACTCTAGAGCAGAAAGAGCACTTCACACTTTAGAGGTCCAAAGAACCTTTTCGAAAAACACTAAAATTGTTTGTAGCGTTTTCTGACCCTAGACAGAGTTGAGCAATATCGAAAGCAAGCGTTGCAAGTTAGAAACAATCCGTAAGGCTCGTCATGGACTATAATGAAATTAGCCTATGTGTCAAAAAGAGCATCAACAAACATTTGAATGTCCTTCTCGCTGACAGATCCCTAAAGGAGGTAATCACAACAAGACCCCAGATTATCTATCGTCGTGGCAAGAACCTGAAAAACAGATTGAGCCCCACAGTACCGCATGTCACAAGAACTAACACATGGCTCACGGATCGGTCCAAAAGTTTCTTCAAATGTGGTTGCTGTGGAATGTGTAAATGGGCCAAACATGGAACCAAAAACTTCTCAGGTTTTTAACAAACATAATTTCACCATCAGTCAAAACATAAACTTTAAAACTAGATACTTAGTCTACATCCTAGAATGTATGTGCAAAAGCCAGTACGTGGGCAGCACCATCAGGCCCCTCAAAGAACGGATTAGAGAACATGTCAGAAACATTCTTCAGCAGGATGCACGCTATCCGATGGCACTACACATGGCCACATGCCCATCACAAGGCCAACGCAAGAGATTTCAATTTTTTGGGATTGACGTCACTGATCCCAACATCAGAGGGGGGAATCGGGAGTTGAAACTCAGACGTCAAGAAGCGAACTGGATCAGGTGCCTACATATGGTGAAGCATGGCCAGAACTCGGATCATGAGCTTCATTATTTTTTGGGTCCATGATTTCCCAAATTAACGGACTTATTGTCTCCATAACGGATGTTTTCCGCACCAATTATGCTATTGTTCCAAAGATTTTCACCCTTTCCTGGTTGTGGTCTTTTACCTCAACCCATGCCATTTTTCCTTTCCGAAGAACTCTGGCAGTCATCCTTAACTGCGATATTTTTGTGATGGTTATGCAACTTCATGAAATCGTTAACCTTTACTCAGGTCATGTGTCTTGCTCTACTTAACTATGTATGATTTGTTTATGCATATTTTTTAATCCTATTACGGGGTTTCATCCCGCCAATGTGAATTGTGCCTTCACAACTAATTACCATGATGGTACTTTGTCACTAGTCTTTGAATTACTTTTTTCATCGGTCCGAATTTAATGTTGCTCACACAACTATTGACCATGATGTTACTTTCTGTTATAATAGGTGTCTTTTTTTTCTCTCAAACCTAATTTTCTAACTATTTTGTATGGGTTAGTAACCATGATCGGACCCCTGACATATTTCTGTTAAATGATTTGCTCTTTCTGCCTATCAATAGAATATTTGTTCACAAAAAAGGGATATTCTTTTCCATCAGTTCTGGTCCACATTCTCTCTCTTTTTGCTCTGCTCTTCTAGTTTCTGTTCAAACATCCCCTACCACTCATTTTCCCCTTGTTCTCTCTGACATTCTTGGCACTTCCTGTTAAAGGGGTTTCCACCATTTTGATCCACTTGCGGGACCGGGTTTCAAAGAAGTCTAGTCTTTTTCAGAATGCGCATCCCCGCCCCACGTCCTCAGATGAGGAGGAAGTTTGCTCATGCTCCTTCCGTATCCGGTTGGAGTTTTTCCTTACAGCAGCATGTGCAGCACCTGCAGGTAAGCACCCCTGCGTTTTTAGGTCTCGCTGAAAGCATTGCTTTAGCAACGCTTGTTGGAGAGATCATAGTAAGGGGCTTTCAAAAGTCTACCCAGACGGATTAGGTGCAGTTCATGTGAGCCAGGCGTGTGCACAGAGCCCACACCATTTGTCTGAGCCTCGGCATCCGACTTCAAAGGAATGCGCTCCCCCGCCCCCCCCCCGCCACGCAATGCCGAGAGCTTGTTCTTAAACTGATTACTCCCTATAAAGACTACACAACAGCAGCAAGCCAGAAATAGGTTAAAAAAGCTGCTGTCCCGGGCCAAGCAAACAACTCAACAAGAACATTTCGAGTGATGCTTCCCCATGGGGTCTTTTGATGACGACAGCAACATGTCCAGGCCCACAGTTTTTTTTTAACGAGGAAACTCTTAATTGTAATAATTATGAATTACAATGTGTGTCATAAAATTCCCATGTTACATGATTTTAACGCAAACGTTTAACACCTCACCCCATAAACGTTCTGCTTTACCCGCGCACACATGTAAACTCATATTTCCCCTCGCACTTAGCCCATAAATAATATTCCTTATAAAAAGTGAACTCGCGCTCTACCTAAGTGAAACCCTCCTGCAAATACGGTGCCAATTAAGATGCCGAAAACAGCAGATTTCCAGGAGCCCCCATAGATAAAGCTGACCATTACATCTCAATTTAACATCAGCAGGCAGCAGTGGCTGCTGACAGCCTCTAAAGCTTGTAATCTCATTTAACCCCCTCCTGTCAGGAGCAGGCCGACCCCTTTGGCATAATGCGGGCTGAATTAGACCTGACATGCCAACAAGAGGCACACAAGCATCTTTAGCTTAAGTCATCACACAGTGGGCGACCCTCACCTTCTGCGCTCCCCCTTATGCCCCACTCTTTACACCAGGCACCCCCGTGAACATTTAAGTTGAGAGAAGAGACAGCCAGACAGACAAGCGGGGATGGATAAACAGACCCACCCACGCAGACACACAGATACACACAACTCGGCTTCAAGGCAGTTGGGGGTCCCTCGGGGCAAATTACAGTGAATTTTACGAGACAATGGAGAGAAATATCAACTGGTTTTTTTTTCTCAAATCGTTCTTTGGTAATAAAAGATGAACCCCGGGCGCACTGCTCCAACCACGCTGGCTCAATATTTCCCTTGGCATGCCGCGCTCAATGGCTTGGAAGCCAGGGGACAGCGCTGCTGGAGCGCCCCGCGCCCCCGGCCCACGCCTAAGACACCTTGCTTTTTATTAAATTAGGTCATCTTAGCTGGTGGCTGGAGCCTTCAAAGCCCTCTCCTGCCACTGGCCTTTCCTTGGGCGGCTCTGTTCTCAGAAAGAACAAAACAATTCTAAGATTCCTAAACGCAGACAGACCCCCACCTACGCTCCAGCGAGGCATCCCCTCTCTTTCATGCTAATTTATACCCATGCTCACCAGCCAAATTTTGAGCTCCTTTTCTCCCTCAACGTATTTGAGTAAAACGCCTTCAGCAAAGACAAAGTCACTTCCTCCTTTCCTGTCCTCCCTGTTTCTTTCCCTGTGTCCACCCTCTGTCGTGCTCCCTTCCTCCGCCCTCTCCTGCTTTCCCTCCCTCCCTAATCTAAACCCTCTCTTTTCCTTCCCTCCATTCTCTCTTCCATTCTACTCTTCCTTCCAATGTCTCTTTCCTCTATATACCAATTTATTTCATGCGTAGCTGTGTTCTCTTTTCCCATTTCCCTCTTCATTCCCTCCACTGGTCTCTCCTCTTTTCCACCTGTTATTCTTCCTTTAAATCCTTTCTTTTCCAGATGACTCATTCCCTCCCTCACACTTCTCATCTCCCTCTAAGACTGCCCTGTTCTACACCACCCTCCCTGCCCTGCTTCTCTCCATCACATCCCTCCATCCCCCCTGCCCTCTCTCTCTCTCCTCCTCTCAAACTGCCAGACTCCTGGCCACCGGTGCACTAAGATGCTCCCAGCCGAGCACTGGACCCAGTGGAGCCAGCCACAGCCCATCCATGACTCTTCTCAGATCAGTGGCCATGTGGCAGCTCGGTGGGCCCAGACACCAAGAGGAGGGGGACCTGCGGGGGCCGGGCGGGAGGGAGCTGGTGGAGACAGGGAGAGTTATTAAGGTGATAAGCAGCCATTATAAACAACAACTGTCCGGACTGGTAACTTCAAAGAAATGTTGCATTATATATGTAGGCCAGGAATGTAAACAGTCAACGATACAATGCAATGCTTTGCAATAATGCTTTATTGGCATTACCGAAGGTCCAAGGATTGCCAAAGCTATACATTAGAAAACTGCACCTAGCCGGGCGGTACGTGTGTGCGCGCGAACGGCATCCTCGTCACACGCCTTGTGTCCGTTATTAATGGCTTTGCGCCAGCATTGCTTGAGGGTTGGAAACCCAGCCTGGAGCTTTGCATCACTTCTCGAGGTCCTTATTTGGAGCACAGTCTCTTGTTCCGGGGGTCACCTCTATGGGGGAAGCGCTTTCAGTCTGGAGCAACACACAACCCCCCCCCACACACACAACCCCACACACACACACACACACACAACCACACACACACACACACACACAACCACACACACACACACAACCCCACACACACACACTCACCGCCCCCTCACACACTGCCCCCTCACACACTGCCCCCTCACACACTGCCCCCTCACACACTGCCCCCTCACACACTGCCCCCTCACACACTGCCCCCTCACATCCCCCCACACACACATCCCCCCACACACACATCCCCCCACACACACATCCCCCCACACACACAACCTCCCACACACACAACCTCCCACACACACAACCTCCCACACACACAACCCCCCACACACACAACCCTCCCACACACACACCCACACACACAACCCCCCCACACACACACAACCCCCACACACACACAACCCCCACACACACACAACCCCCACACACACAACCCCCCCACACACAAACAACCCCCCACACACAACCACACAACCACACACACACACACACACACAACCACACACACTCCAGGATAGCAAAACATAGCATAGCATAACAAAACACAGCATAACAAAACAAAGCATAGGATAGCAAAACATAGGATAGCAAAACAAAACATAGCATAGCAAAACACAACAAAACATAGCATAGCGTCACAAAACATAGCATAAATAGCAAAGCATAACAAAACATAGCATAAGAAAGCATAGCATGGCAAAACAAAACATAGCATAGCAAAACATAGCATAGCATAACATAGCATAGCATAACAAAACATAGCATAGCATAACAAAGCATAGCATAACAAAAACACAACAAAACATAGCAGAACAAAACATAGCATAACATAACAAAACATAGCATAAGAAAGCATAGCAGAACAAAACAGCAAAACAACAAAATATAGCATAGCTTAACAAAACACAAGAAAACATAGCATAGTATTACAAAACAGCGTAGCAAAGCATAGTAAAACAAAACATATCTTAGCATAGAAAAACATGGCATAGCATAACAAACAAAACATAGCATAACAAAGCTTAGCATAGCATAACAAAACATAGCATAGCATAACATAGCATAACAAAACATAGCACATAGCATAACAAAACATAGCATAGCAAAACTAAGCATAGCATAATAAAACACAACAAAACATAGCATAGCCAAACACACCAAAACATAGCATAACAAAACATAACACACCATAGCATAACAAAACAACGCATAGGATAGCAAAACTAAACATCGCATAGCATAACAAAGCAAAGCATAGGATAGCAAAACAAAATATAGCATAGCATAACAAAACATAGCAAAACACAACAAAACGTAGCATAGCTTAAGAAAACACAACGAAACATAGCATAGCAAAACAAAACATAGCATATAGCAAAACAAAACATATCATAGCATAACAAGACAACAAAACATAGCATACCATAACAAGACACAACAAAACATAGCATAACAAAACAGCATAACAAAACATAACATAGCATAGTATAACAAAGCATAGCATAACAAAAACACAACATAACATAGCAGAACAAAACATAGCATAACATAACAAAAGAAAGCATAGCATATCATAACAAAACATAGCATAACAAAACATAGCAAAACAACAAAATATAGCATAGCATAACAAAACACAAGAAAACATAGCATAGCATTACAAAACAGCATAGCAAAGCATAGTAAAACAAAACATATCATAGCATAGAAAAACATAGCATAGCATAACAAAGCATAGCATAGCATAATAAAACACAACAAAACATAGCATAGCAAAACACACCAAAACATAGCATAGCATAACAAAGCATAGCATAACAAAACATAACACACAATAGCATAACAAAACAACGCATAGGATAGCAAAACTAAACATAGCATAGCATAACAAAACAAAGCATAGGATAGCAAAACATAGCATAGCATAACAAAATATAGCATAACATAACACATAGCATAACAAAACACAACACATAGCATAACAAAACCTAGCAAAACACAACAAAACATAGCTTAGCATAGCAAAACATAGCATACTAATTACAGTTTTGAAAAAAAAAACATAGCATACTAAACACAACAAAACAAAACATAGCATAGCAAAACATAGCATAACATAGCATAGCATAACAAATCAAAGCATAGGATAGCAAAACATAGCATAACAAAACAAAACATAGGATAGGATAGCAAAACAAAACATAGCATACAGCATCACTCAGCACCACCACCACTCAGGGGCACCAACATCACTATGCGCTACCACTGCATCACTGAACGCCACATCATCACTCAGCGCCACCACAGCATCAATCTGTGCAACCATTCAACAACAACTGGTTCAAATATGTTCTCTCAATGTTTCAAGCTTTATTACAAAAGTAACAAAAAGATGTCAATATTTCACTTCTGTTCTTGGATTTTCGTCACAATAAAATACACTGAACATAATCTTCACAAATGTTATTTACAAAAGTTTAGGCTATTGCCATTATAAATTACAATAACTTTTATTTAGGTATTAATTATTAACAAAAAATAAAAGCCATTGTTATTTGTAATATCAATACATGTAAGTCAAGTAAATACAACACATATTGCATTACTAATGCTATAGGTGTCACTTTTGCGAAAGTTAAAACTATTGGCATTGTAAATGACAAATCTATTAATTTCGCTATTTCCAAAACCAACACATAAATACAAAATGTGTCATTTACAATACCAATAGCTCAAACTTTCCTAATGCGAGACCTATTGCATTGTAAATGCTTGTTGTAATCCTTGACCGTCACGCAATTCCTCAATTTTGACACCGAGCAATGCCTTGCGATCCCTTGCATTAATCATCCCCCCTCCCTTTTCTTTTAGCGCCATATGTGACTCCGCAATTGACGGCTTACCCGCCCGTCTTCCTTAAGGCTCCCTACACCCTGGGACCTGATATCACTTAATTTTCCTGGCTTACGGTAGCCTTTTTTTTTACGATTTAAACCCATTCAGGACCAGGTTGGAATTATCACCGGTTCACCGGTGAGTGCGGACTTCCCCTTTTAACTTTTCACTCACTTTTTGTTGTCAAGGTTGTCTATAGCTCTGAACATTTTTTCTCCCCTGATTCGTTCATTCCACAGATCCCGTGCAGTTTGCCCTTTATTCAGGTATTTCCTGCATGCCATCCGTTTAGACACAATTTTACCTTGGCTTCACTCATTACACTCCCCCCCCCCCCCCTTCCTCCTTTCCATCTTTCCCTTTTACTTTCCAGGTGCTCGCTCACCACTACTTGCACAGTCAATAACAAGAGATTGTTGTTTGGACGGTCGGAAATTGATTAATAATCAGGACATGTTTTAATATGTGGTACAGCCAGTTAGGAATGCTATTATACACAGACTGCAGTTTTTACTCCTACTCCAGATACAGATACGCTAAAGGTGTTTAGCTTTGTTTCTTATCTTTAGTACCTACTCTCTCAACTTGTTCGTTCTAAATCTGTGAACCGCTCATCAATTTCAAATATGTACAACGTCAATGTTTTTTCTTACAGGTTATTCATGTGAATTTTCTTTTCATATACATCATTCTTCATTGTGTTAGGTGTCTACAGGATGTGCATTCATTCTAATTTTCTCTGCATCGGTATATGTGTGTTACTGTAATTTGAACCCGATCATTTGTCTTCTCCAGATGTCTTTACCCACGCACACGTCACCCACTTATCTCTTTCTCTCATGAAACATTAACCATTGTTTTCAGATCTCTTCGAAATTCATTGTTTTTTACCCATTTTTGTCACGTATAAATGTTCTCTCCTTACTCTTCCTACCCACCTTCTTCCTTTCTTTCCTTTTTCATCCCTCTTAATCCCCCTTTTCAGTGTAATTTTTTTACAGAGTTAATTCAAGTGTTTTTCACACACACTACGGGGACTATCTGTTGCTGTTGTATTGTCACACATTTATTGTTCTGTCCACATTCTTTTAGGGTTTCCACTCACCTGGAGGTGTTTTCCTCGCCACAAATTTTTTTAAAATTGTTCTGTGGTTACGTTTATCTTCATTGCTTAAACCATACAGTGTATATCTTTTGTTTGTATCACCCCCAGCCCTGAAGAGTCACGGGTTACTACCCGTTGACGAAACACGTGTCGGCAGGTTTCTTCTGGGGATCTCCTTTTGAAGGAGGACCGCAATCACATAAAAGAAATAAAATAATCAACTACTATCATGTCGATCTTGTTTTCCTATTTCTGTTATTTATGCTGAGACTTGAAAATTGCACTGTACATGTGCTTTGAAAAGACTAACTTGACGTGTGCTCAGGACATTGTGTATACATTATATAGTTGGCCTTGCCTACTCTTTTTCAGGTTTTTTTGGGGTTCCCTGTGACCTAGTAGCACGTCCTCATTTCTGTACCTTCTTTTACTCACACCGCTACTTGTTGTGCGCCAATTTTTCTGAATACTTAATACCCTCACGCAGAAACACTGTTGCTAGGTAGATTGTAAAATGTATCCAAACACATGTTCTGCCAAGGGCAAGAGAACCATAACCGTTCCCCTAAAAGCACATTCTACTAGGAAAACATATACTTCTGTGGCTTTATTGGGGAAACATTCCAATAGCTGACATGTGCAAGGCAGCTACTTGGTCTACTCCACACTCATTTAACAAACTCTATTGTGTGGATGCCCTTGCATGCCAGCAGGCATGTGAGGGACAAACTATACTCAACTATGTTTCAAACATCTGAAACACCCAGTCACTTGCCACCGCTAGGGGAGAACTGCTTAGCAGTCTATGCAGAGCATGTGTTTCTACAGCCAAACAGTTACAAATGGATAATGTTACTTACCCTGTAAGTTTCTAATCGTTGATGTAGTGCTGTAGATTCACATGCGCCCACACACCTCCCCGGAGTCATTGTTTGGTAGAGATACTAGTCACATAAGTCACATGTTCACTTTCCTTACATCAACTTTGCATGGTCATCAATATGGACTATTTAAAACTGCTGAAAATGAAGTCAATGAGCATGCGCACTACCTCATAGGAGTCGTCACAAGATCTTGCGACTCAAAAATGTCTTTAAACAAAAACAAGTTATAAACATCCGAGCCCAGCACAAGGTGGCAGCAGTATGCAGAGCATGTGACTCTACAGCACTTCATGCAACAAATCGATGCTTGCAGGGCAATTAAAATAATACTTTTTCGTCCTGGTGCACAGTAGCTGTGATGCTGTTCAACATGGCTAAAATCATCAACAAAGCCAATAGGTCTCATAGGTTAGACCTATTGGCGTTGCCAATTCTTGTATATTGCATCGAGAAAGCATTGGCTTATGCCTTTTCTGTTTGAAATGCAAAAACAACAGTTGATGGACAGAATGCAGAACAACGTCATACAGTCACCCCAGTACAGTGATCTGGGCCTAAATCCATCGTTTTTTTTACTCACCATGCCATTCCAGTTTGAATCCAGCCATATGCAAATCAGTCTTGACCCTGTACCCCATGGATTCAAGCTAGCCTCAAAGATGCATGCTGATTAGCCAGAAACAGGTCCCAGGATGCTTGTTTCTGGTCCGGGGAAGACATGACTTGGCAGTTAGGGCTGGACTGTTCCCATGAGGCACAGGATCAGACTGATTTGCATATGGCCATGTCTGAACTGGGGTGGTGGAGTAAGCTAAAGAATGATGATGGATTATGGATGATGGATTAAACGCAGATCAGTTGACTGGGAGTGTGTGTGTGTGTGTGTGAATTGCTCCCCTTTGGTATCCATTTCTGTTAGAAAAGGCATAATGCATTTGTTCTTTGCAAACCTCCACACAGTGTTAAAATCATGTTTTGTGCAGATAATTATCCTTGGAATTCACTGGGTTCTTTTACCCCCTTTAACACTTGGCCGTATGCATACGAGTGAGAAATACCTTGCATTAATGGGGGACGTTCTCTGATCTTCCGATTGTTTAAGTTAAGTAATGCTCAAACTGTAGTTACACTTTGTTCAATGTTACTTTGTATAGTTTTTTTATGTGGCTGTCACTGTTAATGCATTATTTAAAGCTGATGTGTTACCTTTGAGTTTTATGGTTTTTATATTGTATGCATTGGGAAGTTTGATAATTTTAAGTGTTTTTTTTAATTAGCTATATTTTTGTTGAAAATGGCAAAGTAAATAGGATAACCTTTTGTGGAGTGTAAGCACACCAGCCCACATTGGCATAGCTCAGGGGAACACCACTGAAGCAATTTGCACACTTCAAGCAGTCCTTATTAGAGACACCCAAAACTTGTCCAGTGCCCTTAAATCTGGGGTTTATCGATTTTGTAATAGCCCACTTCACTCACTTCTATCAAGCGCCATTCCTCCAGGATGACTCGCCTATAAATGGTCCTTCTTGGACAGCACCCTTTTACATGCAACAAGGCACCAAGGCACTATTAATGGTAATTGTATTTATACAGCCCTTTCTACCCCTGAAAAGGCATTGAAGCACCTTTCGGAATGTAGCACACTACTGCGGAACCCAAAAAGGATAGTAAAATATGAGTTAATTTGAGCTGTGGACATGCAAGTCTGTTAGTTGGATTGAAAAGGGTAATTAGAGGGATAAAAGAGGGAAGGGTCTAGAAAGTATTTATTGGGGGATCGTAATAGTAGGATGTTTGGATGAGTAAAGGAGAGATGGAGGAAGTGTCTCTTGAAATAGATTACGGAGATCATAGTATTATGATTATTCAAATGAGTCTAAAGAGAGCTACATGAGGGAAGAATTTAGAAAGGGTTGTTTGGGAGATCATAGTAGTAAAATGAGGTTATAGGTGATTCAAGAAGAGAAAGATTAGGGAAGAGTCCAGAAAGGGTTATTTTGGAGATCATAGTAGTAGAATGAGGTTTGGGATGAGTCAGAGTGGAGTTAAAGGATATACAGAGAGAGGTATAGGGTGAAACAGGATAGAGCATTGAAGAGACTCAATCTTTTATTTTTTATTTTAAAGTATCAGTAAAGTAATGCAATATATAGATGCATACGTACATGGAGGGTATAAATGTATAAGGAAGGTAATATATCAATATTTCAGTTGTATTTAATAAACTCAGACTTTCGGTGCATTTGTTGCCTAGGAGAGCACCACGACTCTGAGGAGTGCAAGGTGTGTAAACGGCTGAAGCCTAAGGCCTTACGGGAAAGGTGGATGAAGCTGTTGACAGCGTGGCTCTCACAGTCAAAGTCCCGGCATCATCAGACTCCTTCCTGCTCAGTGGTTCCTTCCCGGGGATTGTCAAGGAGCTGTTTCCGTAGGTGCCGCTCACCCACATCGTGAAAATCCTGTTGTAAGGGATCTAGGTTACGGCGGCCTTTGGCCTCACTGTGTTGACACATGGCTGCTGGTTCCTCCCGTTCCTTATCGGAGTACTTTGCAAAAGAGTCGATCCCAAGCCTCCCTCTTTATCCTGGAGCCGGACAACTATGACCTGGATGCAGGCATACTGTTGATAGAGATCGTGGGTCACCCGACCAACAATTTCACCATATAGATTTCGGGCCCATAGATTTCAATTCACCATATACATTAATCAGGTGACCTCACAAACCTACCATCAGCAACCCTGATTCCCTTTTTATTTATTCTAGTGTACCCGACTTACCAATCCACCGTTACGGGTACCTATGACCACAATCGATCAGGGAGCTAGCTGTGAAGAAAAGTAGACAAAATACAAAACCCAACTTTAAATACCTTTGATATTCATAAAATGACCACGGACAACTGAGAAGTTTTAAAGGTTTTATCTAGAAATCAGTTTCTGAGAGCATTAGGCTTACAGTTAAAAGGCAATCGATAATCAAGATAACAAAAAGAACATAACCATACAAGAAAAGTGTGAGGGCAATCATTTAAGTTGTAAATAGGGAACATGCTAAGTAGATTTAAACTGAAACTCAAAAAGAGACATCTATAAATGAGCAAACTTATTGCATGTACTAGAATTATACTATTGGGACGTACTTCATGAAAAGAGTGGAACATTTTGGAATCCTAAACATCTATCAGAAAGGTGAGAAGTGGAACACGCAATAATTTTAATATTATTACTTCAAGAACAGAATTCAGGAGAAAAATATAAACCACATCTAAATTCATAAACAGTATGGAGAGAATATTGCTCTAAAGGTAGGGTAACATAGGAACATGCTATGAAAAATGCAATTGGTCATTCATATAGTAGATTGCGAAAAGCATGGAAATTATAACATGTGCATGTGCAAGGTATGTCTTAGAAAGGTGCAGTATAGAGTTCTCAGCCCTATCTATATATTTACCTAGAATGGTGTGAAAACCAACTCTGGCCACGGATCAGTCAAGGACAGGAAATACCCCAAGGAATAGCAGTCATCAATGGGACAGCAGGTGCAGAATGGACACCCCAAGACAGGACAGGAAACCCAGATTAGGATCAGGACAGGACCACCGAGGCACGACCAGCACCCGCAGTTTGGAAGCAATGCCTGCGCTCCACCCTCTCTGCAGCTATCAGTCAGAACCCCGATTGGGTTAGCGAACTCCCCAGCAAAGTGCTCCGCCAGCACTTAAGGTTTAGTAAAACCCTTAAAGTCTATGGTCAAATTCGGACAGAGTGCTCCGCAGCACCTCTGTATTCAGTCACCTATTGAGTGCGTTGGGTCAGTGACAGGTCAGCTATTCAGACAAGTCGGACGATTTCTCTAGCTGAACCTAGGCTAGATATACTGTTTTGGGTCAGAATCCCCAATTTCTATTGGTCCCAAAGTAGGCTAGGTTAACACACCAATCAGAACAGACTACTGTAAGCCTAAATTTACATTCTAGAGATCCGCCTAGCAAGATTGGGGTTCCCACGAAAAGTTTCACAGAATACAATGAAGAATTACATTTGTTACAACCGAAGAACACATTCTGCTCCATCCTCCTAGGTCAGAGGTGGCTTTCACAGGAGCATCTTGACTGTGGCTGCCAGCTGGCTGAGTTCCACTGTTCAAGGACATTTCTCTCTGGCTGCACGACATGCGCAGAAGGGACCTTCAAGATGGTTCTCGGTTTGGTCAGAACCCCCAGTTATCGTGGTACATGAAAAGTAAGCGAAAACAAATTAAAACATAGAAATGAACGTATGTACTACATATCATGATCTTGTACTTATGGTTTACCACTATAAAAATATACTATGCAGTTATATATTAGTGCAATACACAATAACACGAGAGCATCTGCACGAGCTTCACCATATTAATACATAAGCAGCCATCTTGTGGCTATTACGCATGCGCACCCTTTCCCTCCAGAATTACAACTACGTCACGTCACGCGAGTGTGACTAACGCATGCGCAGAAGCAATATTCCAACCGGCGGCCATTTTAAAGACACTGATTAATCGTATTAGTAAAACACATAGGCAAGCATCACTAAGATACACGCACATTCAAAAATAAAGGAAAATTAGTACAACAAACAAATTGGATTACCGGGTTATAACAGATTCGAGGTTCATGACTCAAGCAAGTCGCGTAATATGCGAAATCTTGCTCTATCAATCCCCTCTTTGATGATATTTACTATCATCACAAATAAAAAATGGAACCAGATGCCAACTTTTCTCACACTTTATGCATCTCAATCTCTTCCAACAAGCGATTCAATTTCTCTTTCACATCTTTATCTGGGTGAGAATTTTTCACCTTTTTGTAAATCTGATTATTCATTTCTTCCAATTCAAGCTCATCCACACTCCGTTTCACACCTCTTCTATTCACAGTGTATTTCTTTGTGCTTTTGCGACATTTGCAACAGACGAATATGAGGAAAATGATGAGACCTATCACTCCAATTGGCATCAGCACCTTGAACAATAAACTTCTGCCTAAATTAGCAAACCAATGACCTACATTGGAGAGACCATCAACAAGTCTCTTCCAGGCACTGTCAACCTCCAGTGGTTTGAGTTCCTTTTCCAAATTAGTAATGTTTTTCACATATCTTTTGATCTGTACACTTTTGTCCGGTATGTAAGTGCAACAATGTTGCGCCTTCAGCATCCGGCAGACTCCGCCCTCTTTTGCTAATAAGGTGTCTAGCGCAAGTCTGTTCTGCAAAACCATTGATCTGATCGCAACCATTTCGGTATTGACCAGCAGGAATCCATGAGCTGTGTCAGTAGACAACACATCCACTATTGTGGACAATTTGCAAATTCGGTGAGTGTTCAGAACCACTCCCACTCCAGGTATCAGTGCACTAAAAATACTACCCATTATTTCACCTACGCTTTCTCTTTTACTACGCATTAAGCCATTAGTGTTTTCATTGCTTCCAGCAATTTCCTTCACATGGTATATTTTCGGGAAAACAATGCCAAAGTAGCAGCTTCCATACCAGTGATCCGGCAATTTGAAATAAGCCTGGTTTCCACATATATAATAAATTCCGGGAAACACAGGTTCTGACCCATTTTTTAAACCCCAACCTCCAATTACCTTGTAATTGTGTTCACATTGACTGGAACCAATGAAAATGTTATTATAATAACTAGTCTTCTCGCGATGAAGACAAAGTTTCCCTTTCCTTTCGAAATCCAGCAACAAAGCAGGACCACTCCCACCATTTAAGGTGCCTTCCATGTTTTCAGCCCATTTAGGAGTTTTCTGTCTTTTATCATTAGCTTTTCTTTGGAAACTCTCCCTTCTTTTCTCTGCCATGTTTAAAAAAAAATGTTTCTTGTTCATGTAATGAACAGGTCAAGTTATCTCTGTGTGCTTCATTCAAATCTATAGTACCTATAGTCAGGAAGTACTCTCCCATATAACGTGTAACGTCACTTTTAGTATGTACAGGATTCAGATTTCCACGTATGGGAAGTTCAGAAAATATCACGTCTGAATTAGAATAGTAATACTGTAACGGTCCTCTCTTATAAAATAAACTAGCTAAAATGCTACAGGAAATTCCATAGGTCAGAGGTAGGTGATGATAAGTCACGCCTTCAGCTACAGAAGTAGGTAGCTTCATGCAGACATAGCAGTCTTCTATTTCCATAGTTTCTACATAGTGCACTAAAAGATTAGCGAAAACATTTAACTGTGTCTGGTTTCTAACTCCATGATAATGTAGTCCTTCCTCATCTGATGCTTCTAAGTCTCGTTTTGTTTGTCTGAGTGCTTTTTCACGTCTTTCTACACTTTGTGTTGTCAGTTCTTCAGTGTCAGTGGTCACAGTCTGAGTAGGGTCAATATTAGTATTTTTGCTTACCATATAAGGAATAAAAACTGTTAGTCCTATCCAAATTATTATTACTATAACTATGCTACATATACATATTCTGCAGCATGTTTTGCAACAACTGCGTCTAGGCCTTCCATTCACGTTTGAATCAGACATTTTTGTTCAGAAGAAGATTTCTCAACCCCTCTTTGTAACTTTGCACAGTTAGCTTACTCTGCGCAACTTCAGGTTAATTCGTCTTCCTCTTCTGTAGATTGATCAGCAATCGGTTCTCCGTCACTTTCGGCAGTTATATCAAGATCCTCAAAATCCTCCAAAATTAAAAATGTCCATTCAGGATCTTGGTACTTTTCGTTCAGTCTTTTTATTCGATCACTCCTTCTTTTGGAGCCTTCTCCAGTTTGTTCTGCAATTCGAGGACTTTTCCTTCTTTCTGCAAGTTTTTCTTCTACTGTTTTTATTCTCAGTCTCAGTTTCTTAATATATCCTGGTTCAATATTTTTCTTTTTCTTGAGTCTTTTAGTGGGCACTGTGTTTTGGCTTTCTTCTAACGCTCTTTTATTTTCGTTTGTTTGTGGCACTTCTGTTTCTGTCTCTTCCCTTCCTGTCTGACTAGTCCCAGGTCTTGTATCTATTTCTTCTGCCTGGTTACTAATCTGGCCTGGTTCAGGTGAATTTTGATTTTGGCTTTCGAGTGTCTCTGTTTCTGTGTCCTGAACACGTTCTTCTAATTCTATCTGATCCTGTCCAAGCACTTCGATCTCTTGATTTTCTTCTGCTCGAACTTTTGTACTAGATCTAGTCTGTCCCTTTTCAATTTCAGGAGTCAGTGGAGGAGTATCGATCACTTGTTCTGTCCCTGTCTGACCTTCCT
Organism: Lissotriton helveticus; assembly: GCF_964261635.1. Lineage (NCBI taxonomy): Eukaryota > Metazoa > Chordata > Amphibia > Caudata > Salamandridae > Lissotriton > Lissotriton helveticus. Next base: position 1,585,637,716 of record NC_136065.1, on the reverse strand, counting down.
CTTCTTCCTCAGATTTGACGTGAATCTCAATGATCTGAGGGTCTTCGCCTGTGCCTATCTCTTCCTCTCTATTCCACTCTCTATCCTCTTGGATTCGCTCTCTTGTTCTAAATGGGTCTTCAGTTAGGTCGATTATGGGTATCCAATCATCTTGGCTGGTGCTCGGCTGCTCGTCATCAGCTACTTCAGGACCGGCGTCTGCAGACCCCTCAGCTGGACAACCTTCAGCTCCAGGTTCCTTGTCTGGAACTACTTTCTGTGTATGGCTGGCATGGATCCACTTGGGAACGCCTGCACACTTCACTGCTGTCGTGGTCACCAGTATTATCTGGCGCTTTTCTCCCCACCTCGGTGCAAGGCAACTTGAACAAGTATGCTTCTTGATTCTAACCCAGTCACCAGGAACCAACTTGTGAACTGGAGTTGTCAGGTTGGCGATGGCGTCTTCCCCAATCTGGCGAGAGATAGAACGCACTTGGTCACCCAGTTGCTTGCAGTACTCAAGTACCAAATCATCAGTAATGTTTAACAGTTTGTATCCTGGTACCCATGCTTGTCTCATCACTCTTCCCATCAGGATCTCATGGGGGCTTAGGCCTGTTTTTCGGTCTGGAATACTTCTGAGTCCCATCCGTACAAGAGGCAAGGCAGTTATCCAGTTCATGCCAGTAGAGTCACACATTTTTGCTAATCTCGATTTTATAGTGCCATTTATTTGCTCTACTACTCCAGAAGCCTCTGGACGATATGCACAGTGCAGCTTTTGTGTGATTCCAAATGCTTTACAGAGCTGATCGATCACCTCATTCTGAAAATGTTTTCCTCTATCTGATTCAATAGTGACTGGAACCCCGAACCTAGGTATTAGTTCTCGTAGTAACAATTTGGCTACGGTTATGGCATCATTCTGTGTGGCAGGGTAAGCTTCCACCCATTTTGAAAACAGGCAGACAATGACAAGGACATATCTTTTTCCCTCACAACGAGGCATGGTGATGAAGTCAATTTGTATTCTCACAAAGGGACCCCCTGATTTTCCAATTTTCCCCAGTTCAACTACTGTTCTTTTACCAGCGTTGAACTGCTGACATGTTAAGCACCTCTGGCAGAGTGATTCTGCTACTTTCCTGAACTTTGGATTATACCAGGTCTGCTGAAACACCAGAACCATGGCATCCCTACCAGTGTGTGAATTTCCATGTATCAATCTAGCCATAGAGGCAAGCAGGTGTCTAGGTAACACAGGCATACCATTTGGGCCCACAATGACACCATCCTCACTTCTTGGTCTACAACCAAGTTTTCTCCACCTTTCTTGCTCTTTCAATGGCGTAGCATGCTGCCAATCTCTCACCTCATCCCAGGTAGGCACTTCTTCAAACACCATAAGTTGGCAGCTGTTTCCAGTCCCTCCCAGTTTGATATTTATGGACATGCGATCTTTAGCACACTGTTTTGCCACTTGATCAGCAAAATCATTTCCCAAAGATACAGCGTCAAGGCCTTTTTTATGGGCAACACATTTGACCACTGCCAATTCTTTTGGTAATTGGATTGCTTCCAGTAAATTTTGTACAACCCTTCCATTCCGAATGGGGGTACCTGATGAAGTCAGGAATTCTCTTTGTAGCCATAATTGGCCAAAGTCATGCACAACCCCATAACAGTACTGACTGTCAGTATACACTGTTATTCTTTTGTCTTTTCCCAATTTGCAAGCTCTTATCAATGCTATCAATTCGGCTACTTGTGCAGACTTTACTCCAAATAAACATGATGCTTCTTTAATGCTGTCTAAAGAGACTACAGCATAAGCAGCGCTTAGGCCTACAAGTTCGTGTCCCATACATGAGCCATCCACAAAGAACTCCTCATCATGTACAGGCAAAGGTGTTTCCTTAATGTCTGGGCGGGGTTTAGTACTGAATTCTGTCAGTTCAATGCAGTCATGCTCGTTCTCTCCTTCATCTTCTACAATCATTGAGTCAGGGAGTAGGGTGGCTGGGTTCAGGATATTACACCGAGTAATAACTACATTTGCAGCACCCACGAGAATCCTCTCGTATTTAGTCAGCTGACTAGGGGTGAGATACTGAGTCTTTGTTCGGGTCAGTAAAATTACAACTGCATGTGGAACATACACAGTTACAGGATGTCCCATTAGAATGGATTCACTCTGCTCTAAGCTCGTGCAAGTGGCAGCTACCGCTTTCAGACACCCAGGTAATCCAGCAGCCACTGGATCCAAAGTGGCAGAAAAATATGCCACTGGGCGTCTAATCAACCCATGCTCCTGGGTTAAGACTGACAATGCACAATTGTCTCGTGTGTCACAGAACAGGGCAAATTCCTTAGAATAGTCAGGCATTCCTAAAGCAGGGGCTGTACACAGGCGGTCTCGTAATTTAGTGAATGCTGTTAAGCTTTCATCATCCCATTCAACTGGGTCCTTCGCTCCTTTCTTGGTCATATTTATCAAAGGCTTTGCTAAGACTGCGAATCCCACAATCCATTGCCTGCAGTAACCTACAACCCCAAGGAACATTCTGATCTCTTTCTGAGTACGGGGTAACTGCATTTTTTTAATTATTCTGACTCTCTCTGAAGTGACTTTTCTGATGCCTTTTTCTATCTGGTGCCCCAGATATTTCACTGATTTTGAACAGAACTGCAATTTTTCAGGGGCCACTTTATGTCCCTTTTCACCTGGGTGATTCAGCAAGGCAATGGTGTCAATCACACAGTCTCTATGACTTTTAGACGCCACCAACAGGTCGTCTATATATTGCACCAAAACAGACTTTCCAGGTAAGACTAAGGATTCGAGGCACTTTTTCAGGATCTGAATAAAGATAGAGGGGCTTTCTGTGTACCCTTGGGGGACCCTACTCCAAACGTACACGTGACTATTGAAAGCAAATGAGAAAAGAAATTTGCTATCTGGATGCAATGGGATCGAAAAGAATGCATGACACAGGTCTATCACAGTGAACCACTCAGCATCCCAAGGAATCTGATACAGGATCACTGCGGGGTTCGGGACAATAGGACAGCAAGGAACAACAATCTTGTTTACCTTTCTCAGGTCCTGTACTACTCTGTACTTGCCACTAGGTTTCTTGATTCCAATTATGGGGGAATTACACGGGCTGCTCATCACTTCTTGTATGATGTTTGCTTCTAGCAATTTCTGTATTTCAATGGCAACTCCTGCTCTTACTTCGGCACTCATTCTGTAAGGCTTGGTATTGGGGTAAACTGCATTTTCTTTCATGGCTATTTGTATGGGATCTACATTTGCCATTAATCCTACATCCTTTCCAGTAAAGTCCCATACTTCTGGTTTCACTGTCTGTTGAAGTTCTTCAGGTAAGTCTTGTATAGTCATTCGTTTAATTTCTGAGTCAGGTCTGATTAACATTAACTTGTAGATGCCATCTTCGTCTGGGGTCTGAATTTCGACGCCCTTTGGTGTGCAAAAGATAGTACAGTTCATTTTGCACAACAAATCACGTCCCAGTAAGTTTACTGGACTAGTGTCACAAACGACAAATCTATGTATTTCTTTAAAGTTCCCTATTGTAATCTCCATGGGTTCAGTAACTGGGGTACTAATCAATTGATTAGATACACCTACTACCTGGATTGCTTCTCCCGAGAGGGGTAGGTTTGGAACGTCCGCTGTTCTCACAGTAGAACGGGTAGCACCAGTGTCCAACAGAAAGGTGACATCATTTCCATCAACCTTTCCTTCAATGTATGGCCCTGACTGGTCTACCGGCAAGGAGGCGCCAAGTACACACTCCTTGTCCTCCCCTCTCAGGCCCCGTCAGTACTGGTCATCACAGAGAAAAGTGTCATTTAATAAATACTGCGAAGTTGCTGCATTTCTGTTCTCATTGCCTCCCCAGATCTCTATGTCGTCACCCTGCGGTGATTTTCCCTTAAATTTAGGTTTTGGCGCTCGGGGAACTTGGAATTTTTTTACCTGCTGCTGGGTCTTTCTTGGTTTTTCATTCTGCGTCTGTGGAATTAAATCAGGGGTTTGGGTATTATCATGCTGTAAATATGGACACTCGTCTCGCCAATGTCCAATTTCCCCGCACTGGTGGCAGGGAAATTTCTTTTTAGCTTCTTCTCTGCTCATTTTTACTTTGGGCTTTCCCCCACCCCCAGGGCCTTGATTTTGGGTACTCTTACTCAATTTACTTAATTGCTTTTCCTGCTGTTCTGCGAGTTTTACTTGTGCCCACATCACCTTTTCCTTGAGTGCCTTTTTTTTATCTGCCATCTCGTCCTCACAGTATTTTGCATACCGTAGGACCTCGTCTATTTTCTTGGACTGCCAACATATTTTATTATCTTTGATCCACTGACAAATTTCAGGTCTTAAACCGTTTACAAACCTGTAAATGAAGTGAGTCATATCATTCATCTCGATGTTATCTATGCCGCTGTATGTTTTAAACACCTGTAACAGTCTTTCATAAAAAGAGTGCACAGTCTCGTCCCTTTCCTGCGTGGTTCTATCTATTTTTGTCCAATCAGTTTCTTTTGCGGGCACTTTTAGCTTTAAATGTTGAATTACTTGTTCGTATTTTCTCATCACTTCTTTAGAGGGTTCCCCTGTTCTAGAGTCCCTCGGGTACTCCTCACTAGGCCAAGCTATGGCTATTTTACACTCAGTCCATAGATCTACAGGAACCACGATATCAAAGAACCCATCGAAATCTTTCCACAGGCATTTTTGAACCTTTACAAACCTTTCCACCTGCCTGTACCAGTCCACAGGCTTCTCTCGTAATTTTGGGAAATCATTTGTAAAGGACACAATATCCTGTCCGGACCATGGAACATGTACGTATTTTCCACCTGGCACTTTCCGCATAGGACATAACTGTTCTGGTTTATCAGCTTCTTTTAGAATGAACTGAGGAGTCACTTGTTTAGATCTAGCCTCCTCTTTCTTTTTGGCCCACCTGGCTTTCCACCTGTCCACATCTCCCCATTTCTGTAATACTGTCAATAACTCTTTGACCTGTGCCTTCTTCCCTGACATGTTCAGGTTTTCCAGATCCTTGTCTGAGAAATCTGCTCGGTACGGTTTTTGCAAAGGTTTTGATTTTGAGATATCTATTCCCATACTAGCTGCAGTGTCAGTTAGTTTTTCATGGAGTACCCTGGCATTTCGAGTAAGGCTCTTGCAGATAAACAGCTCTTCTTCCGAGTAGGTATTTAGTCTGTCTAATCCTACATTTCCTGCCATAAGTTCTTCTATTTCTACTCTCAGTTTGTAGAGATCTAGAGGTTTCGACTGAAGAGTTTGTTTTTCTAATTCTCGACTCCATCTCTCAATTTCTTCAGGAGTTACTACCGTGACACTCTTAGTACCCGAAGTTGATTCCATTTGAATCTCCCTCGCATTGAAAGGATTGTCTTTTCTGCATCCTTTTTCCTGGTTCCCTAATGGGCAGATCCATTAGTGAAACTTCAAACTCACATTCACTTGTTAAGTCATCTACAATTAAGGGCTCTGATCTCGGTTGGGCTACAACTGGGGTAATAACTGGAGTTCTTGGACTTCCCTGTCGATCCCCATACAATGGGACCACTGGTCCAATAGTAACCGGAATTGTTAAAGACTCAGGACTTGCATTTAACTGGGAAATCCTCTGAATTATTTCAGCTCTCTGCTTAGCTAGTGCCTCTCGTTCTCTGTCCTCCAATATCCTTTCGACTGAATTGTCATGTAGTACTTGTGGGGTTAAAGTTGGAGCACAACTCGGGGCAGTGGGAAGTGTCTCTCTGGGTCCTTCACCATTACTAGGTCTTGGGGGCAAAGTACCTGTGCCTAGGGATCTTGGTTCTTCCTCATATGGAAGGTTTAGGAACGGCATTCCTGAACTGGATGGTCTTGCCTCACCTTCGTAGGGAAATCTAGAGCAAAAGTCTCTTTCACAGGAGTATCTTGCGTCCCCACTAGCTGGTATTCTTGGATAAATATCCCTTGCATCTACGGGACCTAAACTCTCGGTATAGGGAGGTATGAAGCAACCCCCTCCCACACTGGCAGATCTGGCCTCCTCCTGGAGAGGAGGTCTTCGAGAATTATCCCCCTCACTGGAAGGTCTATTTCTTTCATTGTAAGGTGGCGGACTTCTCATAAACAGGTCATCTAATAATTCATCATCCGACTCTCCAATAGGCACCCAATGTTTGCACTTTTCTGTCTTCTTTCCCCCCCCCCCCAGGAGGACCACCCACTGGCATCATTGGAAACAGTCCTTCTACTATCATATTCTGTCTCCACTGTTTCATCTTTTTGTCACGGGTCTCTTGTTTTAGTTTCGGATAAAATTTAGTCAACCCTTTATCCATCCGGGGCTTATCCCTTTCAAAAGCTTCGATTTCCCATTCCTCTAGTGCTTCGTATTGCGTTAATCTAGGTCTGGGATGTAAATCATTCATTCGGGTTCTCAAATTAAATATAATTCTGACATTGAATGTACCTTCTAACGGAAATGCCAATACTCCGTCATCTTTCGTGTATTCCACCCAATTTTCCAACCATACACACGAGTGGTACCCTTTATCGAACATCATGAAAGATGCGGGAGTATCCGGTGGCGGGATGACAACACCTTCTCTGGTTCTAATCGGTTTGTCTTTTTTGAAATAATTCTTTACTTTATTTACAAGGGACACTTTTCTTTTGTTTCCGTACATAATGTCGTTTTTAACACCTTTCCACTGATCGTTCTCAAACCCCAAATGTCGTGGATCAGGTCTAGTATGTGGTCTGTATGAATGCCACATACGATTTCTGCGAGTGACTCTGTTTACAAAATCACCCCAATCCAAGTGCGTCTCTTATTTTCGTGCGACCAATGAAATGCACGAATTCAAATAATTTCGACCAATGGGTGCGCGGCCTTTTTCGCGAGACAGTTCTCACGCTTCCGCACTCACCCCTCCCTTACAATTCCAGCTCCGCTACACACCCGCTGCGTCTACCAATCCCAGCGCGGCACAGAGTGACGTCAGAGCAGCTTTGCGACTGACTCCCTCCTTCACAAGGTAACGGAAACTTTATTTCTTTCTAAAGTGCTAGTGCTTGGTTATTTAACAACGCATACACACTCGCCACTGTACTCAAGTGTCTAGACAGGAAAGATTTGTTTCACTGCAAGTAAACTCCTTCCGTCTACTTTTCACACACTACGGATAGATCTCTTCTGCCTACCCTTCACACAAGCATTGGAGAACCTGCTACTTCCCTAGACTCATCCACCTTTCCGGGATATATCCAAGTCTAAAGTTTCACCAGCGAGCCCCTTCTGCTTTCACCCAAGCGCCGATGAACCTGCTACTTTTCCGGTGTGACCCTCACTAGGTTATGCCACAATAGGAATTTTGCCAATGAACCTCGTTGCTAACATTTATTCAAACATACATTTAGAAAACCCTAGTTAGTGCTTCCAGTTCTACCTAACCTGCACCAACTTTCCTTAAAGCCAGTGACCTCAAAGCAAGTGGATTCTCTTCACCACTTGCTATTCAATTCCCCGGGGATTCCCAACAACATAGAAGACGTTTTACGAACGAATGGATTAATACATATAACAGTATAATAACAAGAATAACGATTTTAAAACATTTCATAATATTTCAAAGCAAACATTTCACGTAGGTGATCAATCCACGAAAACGTTTATTTTTAGCAGCAATAAAAGGTTATAAAAAAAACTTAGCAGCATCCAACCTATCTAGCTTAACTAGTCCTACTTAACCTTAACTAGTCCCTAACCATTACCTCTGCTACCAGAAAATTACTGACCGAGATCGTGGGTCACCCGACCAACAATTTCACCATATAGATTTCGGGCCCATAGATTTCAATTCACCATATACATTAATCAGGTGACCTCACAAACCTACCATCAGCAACCCTGATTCCCTTTTTAGGTCTCGCCCTGGAATTCGCATCCGAAGGATGCGTCCAGGGCTGGAGACTTATAGCGAGCTGACACGGGGGAATGACGGACAAAAAACTGTCACGCGCTTCTCCCCGGCTGGATTCAGCTGCTTGCACGCGCACCAACATTCACGCATGCGCACATACACAGCCACACCGCCACTCACGCATGCGCACATACACATCCATACACAGGCACACACACCCCCGTCGCCGCCGCACCTACACACAGAGCCCCCCATCTATGGCCCAGGAAGCGGCGAAGCGCCAGCGTGGCTCTCCCCGGAGCAGCGGGAGAGCCGCTCATTTAATATGCGGCGCAGCCCATAATGCCTTGCAGGCACAGGCATACACACAGACACACACACAGACAGACGCGCAGACACACGCACGCACACACACACGCACACACACACACAGTCACACAGACACACACACACCGCGCCCCCCACTATGCCCCACTTACCGCATCAGCGGCCTCAGCTGCCACCGGTCCTCTGGCCATCCACTCCGTGGGCGCGGGCTTCTCGTAAAGACGGAAGTCCCGCCCCACGACAGCCGTGAGCGTGCACATCCCAAAACCGGAAGTTCGGGAGTGTGCACGCTCACGGCTTCTTGTTGTTCTGTTTTAGCCAAACAACTCCGCCATGTCACCATGTCCATTGGCGCTGCGTTCTCTCAGACGGGATTGTGGCGGAGCGCAGAGACTAGTATTGTGAGTGTTTTGTTGTATTAAAATCCCGAGGCATTTTAAATTCTTGGAGCCTTCTCTGTTATCACCAGAGGCGTTACACATCCTAGAACAGTTATACTTGCATCTTTTTTTCGCATATTCCACAGCTCTAGTTGTTGCAGGTCTCATTCTTCGAGGATTAACGTCACATTCATGAAATGAGTGCTGTGAAGAGATCTGTGGAGCTGGCTGGCACGTGCATAGGCACTGTTAACTTGCAGTTATAGTTAGAATGGGATTTAGTTGCATTTATAGATGTTGGATGTTTCTGATCCATTTTGTTGCAGTCTACACTCGGATCATTGGTGCTGCTTGTAAAGAAAGTTCCATGTGGTGAACACTTAAAACAGCATTGACCTCTACGTTCTGATAAGGACATGCGATGCTCTTAAAGACATGTATTTTGCGGTGGGGGGGGTGAGAGCATGGGGAATCCCATTTGTAAATATAATGTTACCATACAGAGAATATACACATACTCTAAGGAGGCACAGATTCTTTAGATGCTGGCTACCTATGCGCACTTTAGTCCTGGGCAAATATTCAAAAGAAGCACGATGGATCGGGAAACTGGATTTCCAAGGCCAGCGTCACTGCGACAGGCCTGAACAGCAAACCACCAACTCCTAGCCGGGATCACTCCTAGCAGCACCCCTAGCAGCGCAGATGAGCCCTGCCGTATGACGGTGGCGCAGGCGGGCATCACCAGTCAATATAATTAATATTCGTGTACTGGGCAGCAGGACGCAAAGAAAGGGAGGCATCTGCCCTGCCCTGTTACAGCACAGACACATGAGGGCATAATCTAGGTGAATTACAACAAACACATGGATGCATCAACTAGGAGCACAACTGCTCACAGAAAAGCACCGTCGCGGGGTAGCGAGAGCTCTGCCAATTATAAGAGTGTGTAGATCTCTTCCACTGAGGTAACGTTTGAAATCTCGTGCGGTTTTGTTTGAGAGCAGACGACGTCTGTCTGTGCAAAGCCCCAAAGCCCGGACATGTAAATGTAATTTCACCTTAAAGTTTACTTAGTGTAGCCATTCAGGCTGTGAACTCGGACGTGACAGCGCGTTTGTATGGGCCTTGTACCTGGACCCGGCCTGCTGACACTCCTCAGAGTGTTTCTTCCTCCAGCACAGACCTCCTTTCACCCACCACTGTCCTCAAGCCAGCGCCCTCAGAACAAAGCTTGCTGCCGGTACCGTGATAATCCGGCGGGGTGGGGTTGGGGAGGGGAGGAAGGGGGGGTTGGGGTTACTGAGCGCTTCCTTCAACACACACCACATTTCATCCACCACTGTTGTCGCTCCAGCAACTTTGAGGTAAGGCATGCAGCCTGTACCTAGATAAACCTGGGGTGTACCGATCGGTTCCTTCAGAACAGACCACCTTTCACCCACCGCAGTTCTCACATATGCTGCTCATACATTGATACCTCTGGGATGGACCGAGCGCTTCCTCCAGCGCACATCTCGTTTCACTCACTCACACTCAAGAACCATGGTAGTAAGCCTGCCTCCATTGAATCTGTACCCCTACTGAGCAAAGACACTCTTTCACTGCACAGAGCAACCTGGGTCTTCAGATTGGACTTCACGTTAACAGTTAAACAGTCCTGTACATAAGGAGTTATGCTAATCTAGGCAGGAGTTTAATAAATGCCCCTCCATCAGAAGGCACATACTTGCTTAGAGAAGAGTGAGTGTAGGCTTGGGTAAGGAAAATTGAAAAAAATTACATTTGACTTATTCCTTTACAGACGAAGCGTGGCTTCCACCAGCCTGCGTGGTAGTTACCAGCGTGGGTGTTTTACTGCATTCGGCGACACGTGAGTTTGTGATTCATAATAAAAAATATACAAGGCAAACTTAAAAGTTTACTCAGAATGAGTACATCCAATGAATAAACACAAACGTAAAAGCGCAGACGGTACCAGGGCAAACTTTTAGCCTAATGTGCACGTAAATACAAATGTTGCATTACAAATGCTATAGGTGTCACATTTGCGAAAGTTATAACTATTGGCATTGTAAATGACAAAGCTATTAATTTCGCTATTTTCAAAACCAACACATAATTGAACATTTGGTGAATTACCATTAAAATATTTGACTTTTTTACTAAGATATTATTGTACTCTTTTATGCAAACAAAATTTAGATACTGCATAAATAACTTGAATAAAACATATTTTATATGTAGCTTTTTATGTAAAAAAAAAACTATAGCACAAAGCAAAAAACAATTGCTATTTACAATGCTAATAGCTCAAATTTAAATAATGCGAGACCTATTGCATTGCAAATGCTTGTTATTTATTCTAGTGTACCCGACTTACCAATCCACCGTTACGGGTACCTGTGACCACAATGGATCAGGGAGCTAGCTGTGAAGAAAAGTAGACAAAATACAAAACCCAACTTTAAATACCTTTGATATTCATAAAATGACCACGGACAACTGAGAAGTTTTAAAGGTTTTATCTAGAAATCAGTTTCTGAGAGCATTAGGCTTACAGTTAAAAGGCAATCGATAATCAAGATAAAAAGAACATAACCATACAAGAAAAGTGTGAGGGCAATCATTTAAGTTGTAAATAGGGAACACGCTAAGTAGATTTAAACTGAAACTCAAGAAGAGACATCTATAAATGAGCAAACTTATTGCATGTACTAGAATTATACTATTGGGACGTACTTCATGAAAAGAGTGGAAAATTTTGTAATCCTAAACATCTATCAGAAAGGTGAGAAGTGGAACACGCAATAATTTTAATATTATTACTTCAAGAACAGAATTCAGGAGAAAAATATAAACCACATCTAAATTTATAAACCGTATGGAGAGAATTGTGCTCTAAAGGTAGGGTAACATAGGAACATGCTATGAAAAAAGCAATTGGTCATTCATATAGTAGATTGCGAAAAGCATGGAAATTATAACATGTGCAAGGTATGTCTTTATTGAAGCAAAGACAGAAAATAGAAAGGTGCAGTATAGAGTTCTCAGCCCTATCTATATATTTACCTAGAATGGTGTGAAAACCAACCCTGGCCACGGATCAGTCAAGGACAGGAAATACCCCAAGGAATAGCAGTCATCAATGGGACAGCAGGTGCAGAATGGACACCCCAAGACAGGACAGGAAACCCAGATTAGGATCAGGACAGGACCACCGAGGCACGACCAGCATCCGCAGTTTGGAAGCAACGCCTGCGCTCCACCCTCTCTGCAGCTATCAGTCAGAACCCCGATTGGGTTAGCGAACTCCCCAGCAAAGGGCTCCGCCAGCACTTAAGGTTTAGTAAAACCTTCAAAAGTCTATGGTCAAATTCGGACAGAGTGCTCCGCAGCACCTCTGTATTCAGTCACCTATTGAGTGCGTTGGGTCAGTGACAGGTCAGCTATTCAGACAAGTCGGACGATTTCTCTAGCTGAACCTAGGCTAGATATACTGTTTTGGGTCAGTGTACCACCCCCAAATGTTGCAAAGTGTCAGAATCCCCAATTTCTATTGGTCCCAAAGTAGGCTAGGTTAACACACCAATCAGAACATACTACTGTAAGCCTAAATTTACATTCTAGGGATCCGCCTAGCAAGATTGGGGTTCCCACGAAAAGTTTCACAGACTACAATGAAGAATTACATTTGTTACAACCGAAGAACACATTCTGCTCCATCCTCCTAGGTCAGAGGTGGCTTTCACAGGAGCATCTTGACTGTGGCTGCCAGCTGGCTGAGTTCCACTGTTCAAGGACATTTCTCTCTGGCTGCGCGACATGCGCAGAAGGGACCTTCAAGATGGTTCTCGGTTTGGTCAGACCCCCCAGTTATCGTGGTACATGAAAAGTAAGCGAAAACAAATTAAAACATAGAAATGAACGTATGTACTACATATCATGATCTTGTACTTATGGTTTACCACTATAAAAATATACTATGCAGTTATATATTAGTGCAATACACAATAACACGAGAGCATCTGCACGAGCTTCACCATATTAATACATAAGCAGCCATCTTGTGGCTATTACGCATGCGCACCCTTTCCCTCCAGAATTAGAACTACATCACGTCACATGAGTGTGACTAACGCATGCGCAGAAGCAATATTCCAACCGGCGGCCATTTTAAAGACACTGATTAATCGTATTAGTAAAACACATAGGCAAGCATCACTAAGATACACGCACATTCAAAAATTAAGGAAAATTAGTACAACAAACAAATTGGATTACCGGGTTATAACAGATTCGAGGTTCATGACTCAAGCAAGTCGCGTAATATGCGAAATCTTGCTCTTATCACTGTCATTCCCTGAGGGTACTCAGACAGGCAACACACCGGCGGGTTCGCCTTCGGTGCTGGTTGAAGACCTTGACTCCATGTCTGAAGTCATTACAGTGTCGGTACACAGCCGGGTGTGACTTCCAGTTGTGACGCTGGCGTCGTCGAATTAGGCTGTCCCAACGTAGCTTGGCGTCAGAGACGCTGCTAATAGCCACTGCGGTTCCCCTGTCTTCTCCTTGGCATCCCCAGGGTGAAGCAGGCTCTGTTTCTTCAGTATTACAAGCCGGCTTAGGTCACGCCAGTGATGTTGACCACTTGGTTGGTCTTGTTCTCCCTCTTTTAGGAGGTTCTAGGGCTGCATTGGGCTAGGACAGTAGTCTGCAACCCTCTCCTATTTCTGATTTGCTTTCTCCGCCACGAATGGCGACAGAGCGAGTGCAGATTTGCTGAGATTATAAGGAGAGCCGCTGAGGTCTTGAAAAAGCAGCTTCCTTTGGTGACTGTCACCTGATCCCTTATTGGATCTGCTTCACCAGGGTGTCACAGGTGTTGAACCCTTACTACCTGGGAAATTGAAAGAGGCCCGTGGCCGGAGTCTCTGTTGATCGTGCCATTTCCCATCGACATCGTCTTGCTCCGGATGACTCGGCCTGTCTTTCTCGACACCCTACTGCTCTAGGGTTCGTCATGCAAGCTGCTACAACTTCATAGACTCCAGATGTTTTTCCTTTACTTACACCAGATAGAGTATCTAGATGGTTGGATCTGTGTGGCCGGAATATATTTGCTTTGGCTAGTTCGACCTTGAGGAAGTTAAACATGTCTTAGGCAGGGCTTCATATGCTTTATGGGACTATGTCACCCATCTGCTTACTTCTCTTTCTGAAGTGGTCAGGGCTGGACTCTTTTCGCTTGCGCAAGATGGTTGTGAGATAGCAAAGTTTAATATTAAGTTGGCAATAGACACCACTGATATCTTGACATAGCTATGGCTCGATCTGTTGTTCTTCGTAGACACACTTGGTTGTGTGAGTCGAAAGTTCCCCGATCATGTTTGGGGGAGCTTGAAAGATATGACCTTTGACGGTGTTTGACAGCCATGCAGGTTCCGCAAAACAACCCCTCATTGCTGGTCACTTGTAATTTGACCTTATCAGGTCATTTGCTTATCTTTTGAGAATAGCCATGGTTGTGGATCTTTAGGTTTGAGGTTTTTTTTTTTGATAATCAACTTTATTAGTTTTACAAGAACAGTGAAAATTCATCGGTTGCAGTTCAATAAGCATTAAAGGGAACGTGACAGGATTGATCGATGATAAAGATAGGGCTGGTCCTACAGAATCTAACACAGCAGTCCATACAATAAATACAGTATCCATTGGATTGAAAAGGGAAGGAAGATCATCATGATGACAGCATATTAAACCATTTACCCCACACTTTGTTGAATATGTCAGGACATCCCCGGGCTTCAAATAGGGCCTCTTCCTTGATCCCACACCAGTCCACGCCCTTCCTCCATCCCTGCACAGTAGGTGTCTTGGCCTGTGACCAGTGCCCTGCTATGTCTCTCTTGGCCACCGCCAACGCTGTCCCCAAAAGACGCTTGTCCATCCTAGAGCCATCCAGGCCATCAAAGACCCCCAACATCATATGCATTGGATGATGTGGGACCTCCCACCCCAAGGCCTGCGTAAACTCAAGCTCTACCCCCCTCGAAAACGGCGCTAGCGCCGGGCAACACCATACCATATGATAACAATCGGCAGGGGCAAGGGCAAAGGCACATCGCGCACATGCTGGAGAGGGCTGCAACCGGGCCCGGAATAGACGCGCTGGGGTAAGGTATACCGCGTGGAGGTAGTACAATTGGACCAGGCACAGCTTGGAGGATGTGGTCAAGGTTTTGGGCGTCATAAGGGCATCCCTCCAATCTGCCTCTTCTAGGGTGCTCGGCCAATGCTCCCAGCGAGCCCTAAGCCGATCCAGAGAAGCAGGACCATTATTCACTAGGGATCAATATATATGGGATACCCCTCCTACCCTCTGCCGAGGTTCCCCATCATCACCTGAGCCTCTAATGGGCTAATCTCTGGAATGGAGACAGGTGGTGAGATATGCGTGTTGAGGGCGTGTCTGAGTTGCAGGTAGCGATAGAGTTGGGAGTGAGGAAGAGCGTGACATTGCTGTAGGTCTGCAAAGGAACGGATGTGATCCCCCACCCAGACATCCCCGAGCACGGAAACTCCAATGAGGTCCCACCTGCGGAACCCCTGCAGGGACGAGACCTCCCGCATCCAGGACCCATGCCAAAGTGGTGTCTGCCGAGTGAGTTTCCGTCCCACCCCACGTGATGTAGGACCGTGCGCCAGCCCAGAAACACCGTCCTGCTGACCGGGGCCATCGCCTGTGGCACTGGACTACCATACTAAAACGCCTGAACCTGCGTGAAGTCCAACACACTGAGTTCCACACGATAGGCAGGGTCGGACCAGCCGCCCGTATACCAGTCGTGGATGGCGATGAGTTTCGTGACCAGGTAGTAGAGGTGTGATTGGTCACCTCCGTCAAAGGGGGAAATGCGACAGTGTGCCAGGGATAAGCGTGGTCTCCCGCCTCCCCACAGAAACTGGGTGAAGACGCCGCCAAGCTCGCGAAACCAACTACCTGGATGGTGGACCGTGATGTTCTGCAGTATGTAAAGAAAATGGGGGAGGACCATCATTTTGAAGAGCGCACTTCTGCCCAGGGGGTTTAGTGGAAGGGTCTGCCATTTCTTGAGATCCGCCTTCATCCTGACGACCAAGGGCGTAATGTTCAGGGCCCATTCAAGCTCCGGTGGAAGGGCTACCCAGACACCAAGGCATTTGACCGAGTGCCTCCGAAGGGGGATATTCGACTGCCAGTCATAGCACTCGCTGGAGGGTTGCAGTGGGACCAGAGTGGACTTCGCCGCGTTGAGTCGAAGGCCAGAGATTAGCTCAAACTCCGAAAGGACCTTCAGGCACCTGGGGCCTGAACTTTCGGGATCCGCCAGATAAAGCAGCACGTCGTCCGCATATAGGGCTATCTTGTCCACTTGACTCGAGTCCCAACCCCGAATAAGTGGCTTCTGTTGGATGAGCGCCGCCAGGGGCTCCATTGCCAACGCGAACAGGAGAGGCGAGAGAGGGCAGCCCTGACTCGTACCCCTTCGGATCGGGAAGGCCTCGAAGAGCTCTCCATTAATGAGTACACAGCTCTGGGGTTAGTGAAGAGAACTTTAATGAGATGGCGGAACGAGGGACCGAAACCCATCCTGTCCAGCACATCTTGCAGGTAATCCCAATTCACCGTGTCAAAGGCCTTCTCTAAGTCTAGGAAAAGGAGGGCTAAGTATGGGGTTAGCCGATCAAGGTGGGCCAGAGCCAGGTGGAGACGACGAATACAGTGGCGGATACCTCTAGCCGGCATGAACCCGCACTGGTCGGGGTGGATCAGGTCCTGCAGGAGGGGTCGGAGTCTATGAGCCAAGACAGTGGCGAAGAGCTTGATCTCCGTGTTGATCAGCGAAATCGGGCGGTAGTCCGCACAGCTCAAGAATGGCGGCTGGGTCTTCGGAATGACCACTATTGTGGCCAAATCCGACTCAGGTGGGAATGCGCCAGTCTCCGCCACATGGCGGAAGAGGTCCAGCAAGTTAGGTTTGAGGTTTTTAATCCTGCATCTGCTGCTGTTGCACTTGTGGTGTTGAAGTGTTTGAATCCGGATTTGGCTATTTTAATCTCCGAATTGTCTTTGGAGCTGCATAGCTGGTTTATTCTTTTATTTTACTCTGATGAGTTTAGAATCAAGAGTTCATACCCTTATTGGGTATACGTTTTATTCTACTTGGAGTATTGGTTTGCTATTGTATAGCTTTTTAGGTGTACTACTTACTTGATCTATTTGTTTACTATTAAGTAGTTTTCTCAGAGTACCCTGTCTTTTGTGGGCATCACTCAGCTATGCAGCTTATTCCTTCTTGGACTTTGTTATATGTTCTTTTAATGGCTATTGTTGTGTGCTAACAGCCATTCTTTTCCTCCTGTGATACCCTTTTTATGAGTTCTGTTACATTTACACGCCTCTCAGTTTTTTCGTTGCCAGAGTAATCAGTGCAGTTAGTTTTCTTTTCTTGTGCGGACTGCATATTTATTATAAGTGCTTCAATATTTGAAGAGTTGTGCTGGTAAATTCAGAGTTTATAGTATATTCGTTGGAATACACAAGTTAGTGGCCTCCTCCTTTGTGGGAGGGAATAGGCAATTCCTTTGTTCAATTTTGGATGTTTGCATGAAATCTGTATCTTAAGCTGTCTGATAGGCAGTATCTGAAACAGTTAAGGCTATTTTCTGTCATGCATTTCATGGTAGGCATGTTTAGGCTTTATGGAAAGATCTTGTTATTTTCCTATGATGCTTTTTCATCTTTCGAAAGGTTAGATGTTACCTATCCTTTTGGGGTATCTATCTAATTTTCTCTTTGCTTAACAGTCCTTGAGAAATCTTGGCTGTTGCTTCTTGAAGTATAAACTATATTATCTACTGGCGGTCCCCAGTAGGTAGTTATAGTTAGGACCTATTATCCATAGGAATTCCGCAACATTCTATTTGGAATAACTTTGGCGCCGGTTGATGAATCTTCGCAATTTTTTTAAAACTGGTGGCCCGCTCCCATCCACTCCTATCCTTAAAGTCTCTGGGTGATTTGTCAAGCGGGGGCTGAGAAAAAAAGGGGGTCCCAAAACGTGTTTTCCCCATGCAATTTTCCATTGGAACCATTAATCGTGGCTACTGCCCGAACTGCTGAACGGAATTACACCAAATTTGGAAAAGATGTAGCCCTTGGTTCAGACTTGTGCCTTTTGGTTAAATGGTGTAAATCTGTTAAGTAGTTGCTGAGAAAATCAAAAGTAAAATCATAGATATATCTATGGATCCGCGCATCCTGAGCGTACCTGAGCGCACCCTTACGATCACGAGCTGCATGCTAATTGGTTGTCAACTGGCTGTCAACACTCCAAACCAGGAAGTGTTGGCAGCCATTTTGGGCCTCGGTAGAAGCGAGGCTCAAGAAATCAGTGAAACTAGTGTCCCCTAGCCCCAGGGACCGCCATCCCTCGGGCCTACAAAATAAATGGGAGGGGCGTGCTCAAAGGCCACTCCCCCAGTAAAATGCATGGGTGGGGGGGGGGGCTCCAAGGACCCACCCAGCCCCGGGGACCGCTACTCCCTGGGGCTTTAAAAAAAATGGGTGGGGGGCTCAAATGCCCCGCTAAGCTTCGAGGTACACCACCCCCGGGGCTTTTTATATTGTGGGAGGGGGGATGCATGACCCCCCTCCTTGAGCTGTCAAGGGCCCTGGGGACCGCCTTTCCCCAGGGGCAGCTCCTGCAGCGTCTCCGGGTGTTCACCCTCGGGACACTGCTGTTTGCTATGGCAGGGTGGGAGCCGGGGCTCCTGCCCTGCCATAGCAAACTTGGTTTGGATTTTGAAAGAAATTGCAAACCATATTGCTTTCCACACGGGGAGCTGCATGTTAGCAGCTCCCCGAAAAGCAATGGCGGCTTCCGAAGGATGCGTGGGGGCATTGGGGCTCCCCTCACGGTCCCCAATGTTGTATATAGGCCCCGGGGGTTGGGGTCCCCGGGGAGAATAAAAACTAGTGGTAGGTGGTAATTTTTTTTAATGGTAAAATTAGGAGTCTCTAAGTTTTTCAATGTCGACAATCCCGTCTCCCACTTAAATAGCCACAAAGTATTTAGTGAAGCCCACACTGTGAAGCGTTTCACAAGACGTGAAACAGCAGTGTCTGATTGGGATCGATAAAGAATTGCCCTCTGTTCCCTTGCGTAGCATTTATTACCACAAGTTCGCACATGCCAAACTCTACCCTTCACTCCCCTTATATCAGGAATTACCAGGGGCACACATATCCCCCTCCTATGGGAGGGCAGGCCAGCTCACCACACGCACTCAGAGTGCACACGCCCTTTACACTGGGCCACAGTGCTAAAGTGCGCAGAGGCCTAAAATCACTACCACCATGTCAGAGGCTAAAGGCAAAAAGTTTAGGGGTGAGCCTGCTAAAAAGGCCCAAGTCCAACAATACCCTTCTCAATCCATGTGTTAAAGGTTAGGCTTTTCCTTTTATACAGAATCTTGCTAAAGGCCCAGAGTGATTCCATTCTAGTCCCTTTGATGCTGCTCTCCAGCTTCCTATCTACCTTTAGTAGCGCGATTTTTGTGTTTTTAAAGATAGTCTTGGTGGTGTGGGGGTGTCTATTTGCTGTTAGTAGGGCCAAAGGGCTCAGATTGTTCAGTATGGCCCTCTCAACCTGTAGCCAAACCGATGTGTACTCGGCCGGCGGTGATATCCAGTATGAATCTTGTTTTGCTAAAAATGCTAGCTGTAATAGTCTGAAGTCTGCTAGGTTTACCCCTCCTTGGGACTTATCTAATCTTAGTTTCTTAATGCCTATCTGTGCTTTCTTTCCGCGCCAAAGGAATTTAGAGATCAGGATATCCACTTTGCGATGGAAGTCATCTGTGAGGAGGAGTGGGAGCATGCTGAACAAGTAGTTAACCATTGGTGTGATCATCATTTTAATTGTTTAGATTCTACCTCACCATGTTATGAATTTTGAGGACCTGGGACCAGAGGAGAGCTGGGATAAGACTTAACTACCAAATCTGTCATGCCTCAGTCCTAGTTGACAGTGGAAGCAGGGGAAGTCTCCTTTCACCACATTGTCTGTTTTTTCACCTTGAAATGTCATTGACTACTAATAATGAAAGTGCACCTTGTCTGGCATGAAATTTTAGAATGTCGGGATGATGCCACCTCATGTAAACTAGGAAGAGAAAGGGTCTCTGGGATTAAAAATAAATAAAAATAAAGTAAAATAGAACGTAGGGGGTGAGGACCTAAGGAGAACATGAGGACGGCGATCCACTTTTGTTCTGTCTGGACAGCAACCTCCCAAGCACTTGGTTTTGCTTGTGCAGGCTGCCAGTCTGTCTAGGGTCTGAGCCGCGACACCACTGGTGTTCACCCTGATTGGTGGTTGTCTGTATTTGGGAGTCTGAGAGGGGCGTGGGACATGAACCTCTGCTCAAAACGTTAGCTCCCTTGGGCAAGGAGGATCAGGTGGGATCTGGACCTTGTAAAGATTTTGTTTCTGCTCCGGTTGCCAGCCTTGATGCTCTTGCATTTACCTCCTCTTTCACTGGGTGTATTTGTTTAGCAGTAGGCAGTATCCTTTCCTTTAAAACAAAAGAAAGTAAATGGCTACTACTCATGTCACCAATTCCTCTTGCCCTTTGGTGTATTTTCCTCCTGCAATATCGTCTCTGCTTGGTGCATGTTGCCTTTTGGATTGCTTTGCCTTATATGAATACATCCACTTTTTTGTTGTACACACACTGGCCTTCCTGCTAAACTTGGGGCCAGAGTGGTGCTGTGTAGCTAACGATATGCTTTAATCCTTATTGCAATTATAATATATATGTCTGTTCTCTCTCATATTCTCACCCATCACACTGCCAGGTGCTACATCTCATAACATATTAACCGCACGTCTGTGGTTATCACACCCAGCATGAAAAGGCTTCCTATATAGGCTCAAAACAGACTTCCTTCGACCACACAAAGTTTGTTGACCATGTGGGTAAGTGCTTCAGCGTCCAATATGTGGGTATTCTTCCCTATACAAATGAAGCTTGACTGTTTCTACCCCCAATTTTCACTGTGTGCCAAGGTCACTTGGATTCACCTGGACACCAACCTCACGGAACATTTGGGCAAAAACCTGGTATCGGCTCTCTTCTCAAGAAAGTTAAACCATTTTTTTCAGAAAACCACTGTTCGAGGCATATGAGCCTCAGAATACATACTTGTGCATAGATCGCCATCTGGTGTTGGGCTCGGATGTTTGCAGTTTGTGTTGTCTTGGAAGAAGTCTTTGTAGTCATGAGATAGGTGACTTCTCCCTTGGATGATACTGCTCATGGGCATTGACTCCATCCTCCGATTGTTTTTTTCCGCCATCGGGTTCAGATGTAACTTGCTGTGCTCCGGTTTGATACTGTGTTTTCCCAACCTTTTCGATGCGCAACACATCACCACTCGATGGTATTGTTTTGTTTGCGTGCCCTTCAACAATCTTCAATTCCGGTTGTCGATGCGGGCCGCTGGGCCTTTCGGCGCCATTCGGGCCTACGGCTAATGGAAAGGACTCCATTTAAAAAATGCCCCCAGTGTGGAGCTAAATTCCACGCAGTGGCCACCACAAGGTCTGCAACCTTTGCCTCTCGCCCGACCACGAGGAAAAGGATTGCCAAGCCTGCGCCTCGTTTCGATCTAAAAAGATTATCCGTGATCGCCGGGCTCGACGACACGTTATGGCTCAACAGGCTGCACCGGTGCCAGACAACATTTTCGATGAAGGCCCGACGTTCCAGAGGCCAAGGATTCAGAGGAGCCCAACATAGTCTCCGAAGCTGATGACTCCAACTCCGATGACCACATCACTCCAGATCAACTTATGACTACAAATGCCCCTGCCCTAAACGAAAACCAGAAAGCTCCGGTCAAAACTTCGCCTGAAGGCCTTAGTCAAAATCGAGGGAAAACTTCAGAAGCCCCGCCTCCGGCCTGGCTCCGAAGACAAAGGAAAAGACTTCTGCAGTTCGGGACCGAGCAAGCTGCATATCAGTCTCCCTAAAACGGAGATACACCCTACTCCCGTTACGTCCAAAAAGGCCTCGGTATCGACACCTTCGGCGCCAAAAGACCATAAAGCCTCAGAACCGAGCAAACACTGAAAGCCTTCGGATCTGAAGAAAATTTCCGACTCAGCACCGACTTCGAAGCCAAAGGAGCACAAGAAACTAAATCCAAATCACGTTTGGAATCGAAAAAATCGGCACCGAAAGGGGACAAGAAGCAGAAGAACTGTTTCGACCAGATCCTGTCGATCCGAAACAAGACACTACATGTGGACCCTAAAACAGGCCATATTGTCAGTCTTCCATCAAACAAGAGGAAATCTGATATCTCACATCCTCTTGAGGTACCTGTGAAGAAGAAAGACTTTGCAACTTCACTCCTAAGACACTGTTCTCCTATTCTTCCTACCAAACACTTGTGCCCTATAAACTCTCCTAGACTCTCCCCATACTCACCCTTACCACCACATGATTAGGATGCTTTAGGGGATTCGGAGTGGACATAAGGATCCCTTAGATGACCCTGATGATGATCCACACTATTCCATCACAGGATACATGGGACAATTACAACGATCCCACAGATCCTCCAGACCTTCCTTATCCTGATGCATACCCATGTAAACCATGCCCCCCTGATAACAATATAGGATTTAATCAACTCATTAATAGGGCTGTGCAATACCATGGCGTTGAACTACATTCAGACCCCATGGAGGAAGACTTCCTACTGGACTCATTTGCTCAGTCACAAAAAACAATACATCCATTGCCCATGCTTAAAGGTGTCATTAAACATACACCAGACATATTTAAAGACCCTGTCCGGACCAGGATTCTCTATCCTCGTATTGATAAAAAGTAGAAGCCGGCCCCTAACGACCCAGTCTA
Source organism: Lissotriton helveticus (assembly GCF_964261635.1). Lineage (NCBI taxonomy): Eukaryota > Metazoa > Chordata > Amphibia > Caudata > Salamandridae > Lissotriton > Lissotriton helveticus. The sequence goes on along the minus strand of NC_136065.1, from coordinate 1,585,615,070 downwards.
CATTAAAGGACAACTCCCTTTAGATTCTTTAGTGGTCTCCCATGCAAGAAAAGATGCCAATTCCCAAACCTCTGGTCATACTCCACCCACAGACAGAGTCCAAACTGCTGGCTGCATCAGGTAAACAAGTTGCCTCCCAAGCAGCCAATCACTGGAGAATTGTTAATGCACAGGCATTGCTTGCCAGATACGACAGAGCTCACTACGATGAGCTAGAAGATCTTATTCATCATCTACCTGACCAATACGAAGCTAAAGCCAACGATTTGGTCCAACAGGGCAAGTTAATTACAAATGCATCCTAAATGTGCCCTTGATGCAGCAGACACTGCATCTAGATCTATTAACACCAGTGTCTTACTTCGCAGACATGTATGGTTGCGCATTTCTGGTTTTAAACAGGAAGTGCAAATAACTATCTTAAATCAGCTATTCGATCAAGAACACCTTTCTGGCCTGGCTGTGGACACAGCTAAATTAAAAAAGACACAGACACTGCAAAATCTATGGGACCATTGCAATCTGACACCAAGAGGTTCCTTTTGTCGCTCTTTATAGGGGCGTATCCAAAACCATTAGCACAGACACTACCTCTTCCAAAAATCCCACACAAACATCCTCCAACAAAGGATATTTTAGGGGAGGCTACAGGGGAAACAATAACAAGGGGAAAGATCGAGGTAACAACAACCGAACCTCCCCTACTACCAAACAATGACTTCCCTCCGCTCCCCCCCAGAACATTCCACTCTGGTCGGAGGAAGACTTATCACAGTTTCTACCGGTCTGGAACTCCATCACTACAGACAGGTGGGTAAGACAAATTATCCAGGAATATTCAGGAGCCTGATGTTGTTTCTCCGTGCGTTAATCTCCAAACTCTCCATCTTTTCCAGCAGAATTTTATCACCTTTCTTTATTATTTGAATATCCCATGTATTTTCATCTACTTGCTTTTTAAGTTCTTCTATGGCTGATTCCACTACCCCTACTCTTTCAGGTATGTCATTCATTTTAGCCTCAGGAGTATCACAAGCCATTTGTATTTTCATTTAGTTACTCTCTGAAATAGCGAATTCATCCCTTACTTCTTTTAAGAGAGTTGTTCGCAAATCCTCAGTGGCGGGGTTCACACCCGTGCCGCTCGTTGATATTGGCTTACCCTCTTGGTTCCAAATCAGCTGCTACCATTAACTTTCCTCGTAGGGAGTTTGGTTGTGCACTTTCAGTGCTGTTGACTGGAGTCGATTTTTCAGGAGATGGAGACTCCATATTATCATTTTCTCTAGGCGGGGAAGGTATACTAATACTACCACTAGCTCCAACATCAGTTAAGAGTTAGGGGATCGTATCTATTCTTTAACCCTATATGCTCTGTTGACTCCATTGAAGTGTTGGATATAGGCAATATATCTTGGACTTGAAAAGTGAGGGGGTAACACGGAAACTACCTGAACTTGCCTTCAGCTGTTTCTTTTGTTTTTTGCTAGTCTGATTCTTTCCCGGGGGAGCCTTTTATTCTGAAATGTGGCCGAGTTTTGAGTAGGTTTTAAAGTCTTGGTTAGGGATGTTCTTGTTGCTTTAGATGTTGACACCAAGTCTCTGTTGTCTGTCTCAGGAGGTGATTGGGAGAGACCCCAAATATCCCTACTTCTGAGGGTATATCTATTTGGTTTGTTGAGCCCTGCTCCTAGCACTTCCTGACTTTCCTCCTCCGCTCCACCTCCCTCCACATTCAATTTTGGTCCCCAGTCTCGCCCCTTTCTCCTTACTGGGGTCATCTGTGGAGTCCAAGCATTGAGAACTGTTTTCTTAAGGTCTAGCAAATCGTGTCCCCCCCCCCCAGTCCTTTGACTTTCTGTACTTTGAGTGTGTTTAGTTATATTAACTTTGTTTATTTCTCGGGGTGGGTGACTCTGTAGACTTTTTATGGGTATTCCTCTTAAGCTGGAAGCCCACCGTAGGAAAGTAAAGGCAGTCACCCGACTACCGTCACACCTAAATCCTATCCCAGCGTCTCCACGTCTCCCGCACGAGATCCTTTCCGCTGCTTCCAGCCAGCGACCCCCCGCAGTCGTTCGCCCCCTGACCGCCACCTCTATTTTATAGCTAAGGTGCTGAGTCTGTTTAACCCAGCACCAACCCTACCCTCCAGGCGCGCAAAGGGCACGAGAGAGCTTCTAAAAATCCCAACACCTTAAAAATGGGAGGTGTCCGACTCAGACCCGCGATGTAATCTATGGGGACTGCGAATTGAACAGATCCAGCATTGCCTGCCAGTTAAAGCGCATCAAACAATGCACTAGCCCCAAGCCTTCTGCAGTGAGCACAACACACACAGAAAATGCAACCAGTCAATGGGAGTCCAACCACTCAGTGACCAAAAGCCAAAAAGAGAGCAAAGACCACCTCCCAACCAGACTCCCTGCTTAGCGTTGAACCTTTGTACTCATCCTTCTTGCAGAACTACACCCTGAAGTGGAGAAGCAAATCTTGGTTAATGACATACAAAGAGTTCATCGGGACCCATACTTTAAAAAAACAGGGAAAAAAATCCAAGAAGGATATTAGTGAACTTTAAAACTTATGTTCTTAAAGAAAAAATCTTGGCTGCAGGTCTAAAACCAGGGATGTATAAGAGAGCCGACTGGTCGTTCCGCATAAGGTCAGATATCTCCCACATAACTCAGGATAAACAGTGGGAGTTAGGGAAATTGAGGCAGGAACTCAGAAAGTTGGGTGCCACAGCAAACCTACGTTTTCCTGCCTCTCTCAAAGTAATGTGGAACAATAAAATGTTTAATTTCAGGAATCCAGAAGAGGCAAATGCACTAATTGAGAAAATTAAGAGCACAGCTAAGTGAACAGATTAAGGTGTCTATGTGTTTGTGCCAGACCAAAGGGAGAGCCCAAAAAAAACCTAGAGGTACACAATCTTACCTCTACTAGAAATAAGGGAGGGTTCCCCTATTTCACATAAAATGGAAAAATTAAAAATAGCATGCACAGGGTGGGGGAGCAAGTGGGAAAACATTTTAAAACATTGTCCTTATTTATTCTATCTTTGTCAAGGGTGGTATGTAGGCAATGAAGGTCTGTGGTCAAACTATAAATGATGGCAGGGTCTTCAGTATAAAAGATAATGATCGAAATAGAAGAGACCTTCGTCCATTTCTTTCAGAGCTTATGTACAGATGAGACCCTGCTGGAAGAAGCCAGGATGGAGGAATTTCTGTCGGGTATATTTCTTCCCTCCCTACACATAGATGAAAAAGAACAGTTAAACCTCCCCATATCAAAAGAAGAGTTAATTCAATCGATCAGCTCTCTAACAAGGGGAAAAGCAGCCGGCCCAGATTCAATCCCCAACGAAGTATATATTCGTCTAAAGGACGAATTGGCCCCTTTCCTCCTGCAGCTTTTCAATTCCTGCTTCATTGAAGGCCTGAGTCCCCCGGCTTCTTGGGATGAGGCCACGATAACAATTTTATTAAAACCAGAAAAAAAAACCTAGACTTTGTGAGTCCTATAGATCCATTTCACTTGTCTCAGGCCTGTCCTGCGAATAAGGGGGAAATAAATAAAACACGAAATATGTCTTGGAATGTCATCAGGTTAAGGGTTCCCTCTAGAAGGAAAAGAATATTAGAATATTTAAAGTTGTCAGAGTGCAATGTCATTCTGGTTCAAGAATCGCACCTACTGAAAGAGGAGTGGGAGGGGGGTTGTAAAACAGCAAAAGTGGATAGAACATTGTGTGTGTACAACACAATCTTGCACAGTAAAAGGAGTGGCCATCTTAATTAAAAAATCGGCCCAGGCTGTTAGGGGAATACTGGGTTGACCCTCGGGGGAGGTGGGTCATCGCCAGAGTAAAGATAGATGACGTGTGGACAACCTTTGTAAGTTACTATGGGCCAAATATAGATGATCCAACTATACTTCATCATCTAGTAAATGTGAACGATCAGATCATAATGGGGGGAGATTTCAACTTGGTCCTCAACCCAAAGCAAGATTCCACATCAATTAGAGCAGGCCCCATCACTCAAAAAATGAGAACGGCCCTGAGACAATTAATGTCATACATCTGGCTAGTGGATATATGGAGAGCGAAGTTTAAAGTACACAAGACATTTGGGGGTAAGTTCACCTTCCATAATAAAAAGTGTGGACACCGCTCCAGAATCGATTTCTTCTTGACTAATATCTCTTTAAGCAGAAATATCAACTCAGTCAGACATGTCCCGGAACATCTCTCGGATCATTTGGGAGTTATATTAGAACAGGAAGTGGGAGTAAGCTCTCCCCCGAGGAGATGGACAATTAACCGAGTACTATTACAAGATGATGAAGTAATTAAGAAGCTGAAGGGGGAGACAAAGAAATTTTTTGAAAACACAAATTCAGCATCCCCCCAAAATAATTTGGGACACATATAAAGCCTTCTTAAGAGGATCTTTAACAGCTATATCGTTCCTCCAGACTAAAAAGGTGAAAGAGGAATCAAAAAAATTGGTAGCGGAAATTCAGCTGTTGCAGGAACAACTAGAACAAGATCAGGGGAATACTACTCTTTTCAGAGAATTAGATAGTGCGAAACATAAACTCGCAGATTACTTAGAAATTCAAATAAAAAAAAGTGGGATGCCAGCAAATTGTCTCATCATGAGTTTGGCGAGGGTTGTAGCGAACTCTTGGCATGAAAAACCAAAATAGACCAAACAAGAAACTGGAACAGGGATCCCCAATGTCTGAGTACTGGTAACATCATCTCGGATGACTCCGAAATAGAAGAGGCCTTTGTCCATATCTTTCAGAGATTATATACAGATGAGACCCCGCTGGAAGAAGCCAGGATGGAGGAATTTCTGTCCGGTATATTTCTTCCCTCCCTACACAGAGAAGAAAAAGAACAGTTAAACCTCCCCATATCAAAAGAAGAGTTAATTCAATCGGTCAGCTCTCTAACCAGGGGAAAAACAGCCAGCCCAGATTCAATCCCCAACAAAGTATATATTAGTCTAAAGGACGAATTGGCCCCTTTCCTCCTGCAGCTTTTCAATTCCTACTTCATTGAAGGCCTGAGTCCCCCGTCTTCTTTGGATGAGCCCACGATAACAATTTTATTAAAACCAGAAAAAAACCCTAGACTTTGTGAGTCCTATAAACCCATTTCACTTTTAAATTGCGATCATAAGATGATTTGTTCCCAGATAATCACCAAACGTTTGAATAGAGTAATGGGTAGCCTAATACACCCAGACCAAAAATAATTTATTAAAGGGAGACAACTGAATTGACGCACAACTTAATTGCAGCGATAGACCTGGCACAGACCTACAACCTCCCTTTGGCAGCAATGACATTTGATGCTGCCAAAGCATTTGACAGGGTAAACTGGGTTTTCCTATTTAAAGTAATTCAACATCTTGACTTAGGCGTCCGCAATTAAAGCAATGTATAAGCCAAGTATAAGAACCCTACAGCTAAAATTCCTATCAATGGGAAACTAACTAGGTCAATTCAAATAGGTAGGGGTACAAGACAAGGGTGTCCCCTGTCACGTTTACTTTTCAACATCTATATTGAGCCTCTTCCTTGTATATTGAGAGAGTGCCAAGACATCACCTCTTTTAGTTGTAATGGCTGGGTAAAAAAAATCAGGCTTTATGCAGACGACCTCATAATTTATACCAGAGATCTAGAAAGATCACTTCCAGAGATATGGTCCAACTTAGAGAACTTTGGCAAGGTTTCGGGGTACAGCATTAATCAACAAAAAACCGAACTAATGAAGTGGAATACTAATCATAGGAGTACGTACACAAAAAAGAAATAGTATACTTGGGTATTCAAATAGTTCATAATATCAAAAAAATCCCAGCGGTTAATTTTGAAAAAGTTACAAAAAAAGTTAGATCACAGTTACAATCATGGGGTGGACTCAAACTTTCTCTATTAGGTAAATCAAATTTGTTGAAGATGTGGATCTTGCCAAAGTATACCTACTTGTTTAACTCTATTCCCCTAGACTTTCCAAAAGCATGGTTCAAAAAGGCACAGGGCCTTTTTTCAAGTTTTATTTGGGGAAACAAAAATCCTAGAATCTCCCTAAAAAAACTTAGGAAGAAAAAGGCCTACGGTGGCAAAGCAACCCCGACCTATTTCTTTATTTTTGTGCTTTCCACCTAAAAAAATTCCGACAACTATTACTGGAAAGCACATATTTCTCTCCCCTTTATAAGGCCCTCACAGCAGAATTTTCCCAATAAGCGGGGTGTTTCTTATTAAAATTTGTGCATCCAAAATACTTCAAAAAGGTCAAATTGAAGATACTCGTCTATGCTACAAAGCTGTGGTACCACGTTAGATGTCTTTTAAAAAATTCCATTCTATAACGAGGCAGCCCCCGTGTGGGATTTCCCTGGGACACCCTTATGTTTGGAAGACGTTCTTGCAACCCCTCTCCGCTCATGCGGTATCACAACCTGGGGTCAACTGATTTCAGAAGCAAAATTGATTTCCTAACCCCATTTCTCGGCAGTGTGTGAGGACTCTGTTTCAAAATTTAAATATTATCAGCTGAGTAGCTGGACAAGAGCAATGGGCACTCGGGACTTGCATAAAACATTTGCAGTTACAAAACAAAAGCAAAAGAAGTAGCAGAGTGGTACTGGTTATTAGCCCAAAATGGAGAGGATATGCAGGTTGAATGCTACGAGACTTGGAAAAAGGACCTGCCGGACGAAGACCTCGACATTATTGGGCAAGTATCTATGTCGTTTTTATGGTCATATGTAAATGCTGCAACGTAAAAAAAAAAAATCACCTCTTCACAGTACATAAAGCCTACTGGACACCTCAGAAATTATCGAAAATGGGGAGGCAAGAAACTAAGAAGTGTCCAAAATGTGGAGAAGGAAAGGCAAACGAGGTACATTTGTTCTGGAGCTGCCCGGTAATATATCCGTTTTGGCAGAAAATAGGTAGGACTATTTCAAATATTATTGGTTTTGAAATAAGGTTAACAACGGTGGCTATAATATTTGGGATTTTACCAAAGGATTTAACGGGGGGTATTTACCTAAACAACAGAGTATTGTTTTTCACTCTGATACTCTTGGCACAAAGAGAATTGTACATAAAATGGATTCTACCTTGCCCTCCGACGGAAGATGAATGGATACATCCCATCCAAAGGGTAGCAAATTGGACCAAGCTGGTACTAAGCGCAAGAAAATTGCCATTTGGGATAATTGGGTGGAGAGGAGTTCTGGGATATAGGTCGAAATTTTACAGTCAGAGGTCTAACACCTGTTAAGGTAAATTAGTACATTGAATCGACTGATATACGGGTCTCTCACACATGAATTTTGGGTTGGGGGGTGGACCCAGGTTTTGATATTTTTGTGTTGCTCGGTCCAATTATAACAAAAATATGCTATAAGCCCCTTAAAAAAAAAAAAGCTATCTGTGATAAGCGAAAAATTCCCATCCTTGAATCTAATGCATATTTAAAGATGTATGAGGACAAAAAAAAAAAGACAAATTATCCAGTATGGTTACTGCCTGGAACTTACCACACCTCCCCCAACCATACCGCCCAAACAACGTCCAATGTCCACAGAACATGTAACGCCCCTTAAACAGGAGTTCGATCACTTCTGCAAAAGCCTGCAATAGAACCAATTCCCCTCCAGGATCAAGGCTAAGAGGTTTACTCCCTTTACTTTCTCATCCCAAAAAAGGACGGTACTCTCAGACCAATACGAGACCTCGGACCGCTCAATATCTACATACAATCAGATCATTTTCACATGATCACTCTTCAACAGGTCCTCTCACTGCTCCAACAAGGCGACTTCCTTTCCACTCTAGATCTCAAGGACGCCTACTTCCATATTCCTATACACCCTGCTCACAGGAAATATCTAAGGTTTGTAATAGACGATCAGCACTATCTGTTCAAGGTTCTGCCATTCGGAGTGACCACAGCACCCAGAGTCTTCACAAAGTGTCTGGAGGTAGTAGCCGCTCACTTGTGCAGACAGCAAATTCATGTGTTTCCATACCTGGACGACTGGCTAATAAAAACCAAGACATACAGTCAGTGTGTTCACCCCACTCACCAAACCATTCATCTGCTCCACAACTTGGGGTTCACGATAAACCTCACCAAATCACATCTCCAGCCGTCCCACATACATCAGTATCTAGGGGCCACCATAGACACTCCCAAAGCCCTTGCATACCCCAATCCAGTCAAGATAGCCAGTATGCACACCCTCATAATAAGATTTCAGCCCCAACACTCACAACCAGCTCGAGTGTTTATGCAACTCATAGGAATGATGGCCTCTTGCATTTTCATAGTACCTCATGCAAGACTTCAGATGCGCCCTTTACAAGACAGCTTAGCACGTCAGTGGAACTAGGCTAAAGGTCAACTTTCAGATCTGGTGTTGGTGGACAGCTACACACATTGCTCTCTGCAGTGGTGGAACACACAAAACCTTTACAAAGGGCAGTTGTTCCTAGACCAGTTCCACAGATAGTGCTAAAAGCTGGAGCTGGACCCCTCAACAAAAACTACTCCACATCAATCACCTTGAATTACTGGCAATCTTTCTAGCGTTAAAATCATTCCAAATACAGCTCATCAACAAAACTGTCCATGTCCACACAGACAATATGACAGCAATGTATTATATACAAAAACAAGGAGGAACACATTCTTTGCAGCTTTCTCAACTAGCGCAAAATATATAGAGAGGGGCCTTCCCCCAAAGGATATACCTTCTAGCAGAACATCTTCCAGGGGTACACAATCCGATTGTGGATCCGCTCAGTCGTCAGACACTACAGATACACGAATGGGAGCTTCATCCTCAAGTTCTTCATCCATTTTTTTTTTTAGATGTGGGGCCGCCCAGACATAGATCTGTTTGCCACAGATGCATACGCAAAATGCCCAACCTTCACCGCCAGGTATCCACACCCATTGTCCAAGGGCAATGCTATATGGATGAACTAGTCAGGCAAATTTGCGTACTCTTTTCCGCCACTCACGCTCAACGCATTAGTAGTGCGTAAGCTCAAACAACAGTCTCTCGAAATGATCCTAGTTGCTCCAACATGGTCCCGGCAACCTTGGTTCACAACACTCCTGGAACTCTAAGTAGTACTTCACTAAAAACTACAGCTCTCCCTAAAGCTTCTCACACAGAACCATGGAGAGATAAGACATACAGATCCAGATCAACTGAACCTGGCAATCTGGGTCCTGAAGTCCTAGAGTTCGGTTACCTCAGCCTCCCACCGGATTGTATGAACATTCTTAAGGAAGCTAAACGCCCTACTACTAGAGCTTGCTATGCAGCCAAATAGAAAAGATTTGTCATTTACTGCAATAACAACAACATTGACCCACTAGATTCTTCAATTCAAAACATTATTTGCTACTTACTGCATCTACAAAGATGTAATCTAGTATACACATCCATAAGACTACATCCTGCTGCCCTTGCAGCTTACCTACAAAACAAACAACATTTATCATTCTTTAGGGTACCTGCTATCAAAGCGTTCATGGAAGGCCTTAAAAGGATAATTCCACCCACAATCCCACCCTCTCCAGTGTGGAATTTAAACATTGTCCTTACTAGGCTCATGGGTCCCCATTTGAAACTCTACACCAATGCGAATTGCAGTTCCTTACATGGAAAGTAGCTTTCCTAGTAGCAATCACCTCTCTCAGAAGATTAAGTCAGATCCAAGCTTTAACCATACAAGAACCATTCTTACAAATACATCAAAACAAGGTGGTTCTTAGAACAAATCCAAAATTCTCCCCCAAGGTCATTTCTGCTTTATATCTTAATCAATCTGTGGAATTGGCTGTTTTTCCCCAAAACCAGATTCTGTAACAGAAAGAGCTCTTTACACACTAGATGTCAAAAGAGCTATACTTTATTACATTGACAGAACTAAACCCTTTAGAAAAACAAACCAACTGTTTGGAGATGGGGTTTCCTTTATGAGGTGGCGAGAAAGATACAAAGCTGGAATTGGCAGGTGGATTGTCAAATGTATTCAAATATGTTACCAGAAAGCAAAACGCACATTTACAATTCCCCTAGAGCGCACTCAACATGTAAACTAGGGGCTTTCATGGCATTCTTAGGGAACATTCCCTTAGATGACATTTGCAAAGCAGCAACATGGTCTACGCCTTACACCTTCACCAAACACTACTGTGAAGACGTGCAGGCAAAACAACAGGCTTCTGTAGGCCAGGCTGTTCTTAAAACATTTTTTCAGACTACTGCAACAGATACAGGTGACCACCGCTAGGGGAGAACACTGCTATACAGTCTATGCACAAGTATGTATTCTGCAGCTCATATGCCTTGAACGGAAAATGCTACTTACCAGTATGCATCTGTTCTTGGCATGTAGATCTGCAGAATGACATACGCCCACCCACCGCCCCAGTGCCTCTATCTGTTCCAGTGCTATCTTACTTAGACACATTACACATGGACATCTTTTCTGTTTCTTACAAACTCCATCTTTTCCCTTCTTAGCGAAAAACAATCTGAAGATGGAATCGCTGCCCCTGCGCAGTATCATCCAAGGGAGGAGTCGCATATCTTGTGACTACAAAGACTTCTTCCAAGACAACAACAAACTGCAAACATCGGAGCCCAACACCTGATGGCGATCTATGCACAAGTATGTCATTCTGCAGCTCTATATGCCAAGAACACATGCATACTGGTAAGTAGCTTTTTCCTTAGAAATCCTGTTGAAGCCCCCATATTCTGTATGGTGGTACTGCCCCACTCCATGGTCGCCCTGGCACCACACTAGCACCCCCCCTACTCAGTGCAGAACGTCTCATTCAGAGCCTGAAGAAATATGATCACATCACCTTATCCTGATAGAATTCAATTGGCTCTCCCTTCTGACCTGTGGCATCTGCAAAGCCCGCTGCATCATTTACAAAGCTAAGACTATTAGAAACCCTACTTATCTTGCAGATAAGCTCACAATCTCTGAATCTCTGCACACATGCACCTAAGAGACCATCATGCTGAAGGCTAAGAAGTGTAAGAAAATAAAATAAGACAGGCATTTTCCAGCTATGCACCCAGGATCAGGAACAGCATACCCATATCCATCAGGACTGCCAGATGCTGTTCCAAGTTAGGAAAGTTTTAAAGACTCGCCTCTTTAAAGAACATTAGTTCACATTGCATTAACCACCCACAACCCAGTTTCCTCTCCTTTTACTCTTTGACTTTAGGCTTGTGTTTGTCCACGTACAGCACTCTGCTGCCCTTTGGGTAAGTTCACGCTATAGAAATAACACATACATACATACTTGCATAATGTCATATAATATAATATAATATAATACATTATATTATATTATATTATAATACAATACAATACAATACAATGCAATGCAAACACAGAAAAAGACGCAGGAAGGATGGGTCTGCTTCTTCCTCACAGACATTATTCACTGAAGTCTCTCTAACTCATATTCGGAGCCTATTCCGGCTCTGAAGATGGTGATGCTGGAATTCCCAACTCCATCCAACTCTTCCCAGGCTGAGGTCTTTTGACATGTCCTTTTGGACATTGCATGACTGCTCTACAGCCCTCTGGACTACTTGGCAAGAGCTCTAAGTTGGGCGATTTGTGCAACTCTCGCCCAGATGCCACCTGTCTCCATGTTCCACAGGCTCCAGCCTTGGTGCTCCTTTCTTCTACCTACCAAATTGCTGGCTGTTGTGCCTTCAGCACTGTCAATGAAGCCAGTGGTACCGCAAACCTCCAACCCAGTGTCCACGCCACTTGATCTACCAATGTTGGCACAGATCTAAGTGGCGAATGAAAGGATTCATATATGCTTTCACAAAAAACCCTTTCATAGTGCTTAACTAGTGCCCCGATATTTGCTCAGAGTAACTCTTTGGATCAGATTCTGATACTTTGGATATTCCCAGAAGAAACTATGGGCGCGTGGATGAAGACTATCCAAAGTCTGTAAACCGCCTCCCTCCTTATACTACAGATGCCTGTTTACCTATACCTACAAAATGCAAGTGACTTTGACATGTCGTCAGAATGGGACTTTCATTATCTCACAGGCTCACCTTCTAATGAAAATCATTTTCCTGTGTGGTATGGAAAACCGCAGTAGCACTGGAATCTCCCTTGCTCACTGCTAAAAAAGGTCTGCCTCTTGACAGAATCCTTCAGCCGTCCTTTGTGACTCCAAAACTCTTATTGCCAATAAAATAAATGCTCTTGGCACCGGTTTTAGTTGCCTGGGAGAAACCCTTCTTGGCACGGTCAGTCAACAGGCAAATCCCATGGCCTGTAGTGTCTCACCCTAATTTTTTATATCTACACACCCATCACTGGAGAATTTGATGATAAACCTTTCATCACAAAGTTAAATTTTAACAATTTCCCAACAGCTCCTCCGAATTGTCAGACAAACAACTTATTTTGGGCTGGAAAGTCTTTGCTTCAGGCAGCCTAGCTGTGTTCACTTCAAATACTAGATATTTGCCTGACCACATGTAGAAATCCTTCTCAGACCTGGTCAGTTATGGTTTGGAAGCCTCCAGACAAATCTTGAAGGGTGGCCACTGTGTGCTATTTAAGCCTTGCTATTGATTCACGCTGATATACTGATCGCATCTCTGCGAGTCAGTCTGCCCAAAAAGGAGCTTTTTAACTGCTTTTAGAAACTCGATTGAGAGAATATTTTTAGCCTGTGTTAGATAATGTTAGCCTAATTGAATTTGAATTTGAACTTGATTGTTCTATGCATGCGCACTCTGCACTTTAAAAACAATTTGCATTACTATTGCATTACTATTGTAAGCGCTGCTAAACCAGGAAGTGGGAGTGGGCTTCTTGAGTCTTGTGCCTCTCGGTGCAGATATTTAGCGCCACTATTTTGGGAGGTGGGCGCTCTAGTCATTCCATGAATCTAAACGGAGACGCTGCGGGGCTGCGCAGCTGGCACGCCTATCAGTGTCCCAGAGGCGGCCGGCGCCGGCTATGCTGCCCGACGACATACCGACACAACACACATTCGGTAGTATGGGCGGGAGACACAGCTCCAATTACGCTTTGCGGCATTTTGCAGCGGCACTGGTGCCCTAAGTGATGGTGTTTTTTTTTTTTACACTATTCGTGTTGTATCTGGTCTCTGCTACTAATTAATGGCTCTGCTTATACGGGGCCAACCTCTGGGAGGGAAAAAGCCTGGGCAAAGGGTCAGGGTAAGCAGCTTAAAGCACTACTGCTTAATACCCACTCGCTGCAAAAACACAATGGCCAAATACATGATCGACTAATTGAAGAGCACCCGCACTTCCTGTTTCTCACAGAAACATGGTTGTCGGATGTTTCTAACCCAACTATAGCAACGGTTATTCCGGTGAACTATAAGATTATCAGGAAGGAACGGGAGGGAGGTAAGGGTGGTGGTGTTGCCGTCATTTTCAAAAAAGAGTTTGAGTGTGCTTCTTTAGCCTTGGATGCAGTGGTCGGTGCGGAATGTTTGAGTTTTCGCTGCACTCTGTCTTGTCAACACTGTCTTGCTGGGATACTCTTCCTCTTCGCTCCTCAAATAAAAACCTGTTAATAATTCCTAGGTTTAAAAAGTCCAGGTGAGGAGGTAGTGCCTTCTCCTGGGCTGTGGCCAGGTTGTGGAACTCCCTCCCGGAAGAGCTTTCTGGTCTTGCTTCTCATTCTCTCTTCCGTAAAACCTTAATACCTAGCTCTTTTCACATATTCCAGTATGAGCATGTTGTCTAGTTCGCATCCCTCCTTCAGTTTGCATAAGCGCCGTGACGCCCTTGGGCTTAGTTTGCGCTCTATAAGTTCAATACTTACTTACTGATCTATAGACCACCAAGCTAATCTGGTAATTTTATAAGGTCCCTTTAGGAATACACTTCATTGCTAGATTTAAAGTATAAACATCTTCTGATACTAGGGGACATGAATTTGCATATGGACAAACCTTCGTATCTTCAGGTAGTTGCTAGGCTGGAAATTATGTCTGCATGCAAGCTCATAACCCTTATTAAGGAGCCCACACACAAGATAGGTCATGTATTGGACCAAGTTTTTTGGAATGTTCAGTTGGACACAGATTCCCCGATCATTTGGTTGGTTCCCTTCCTAGTCCCATTTCGGATACCAACAATAGGGACAAGTGAACTCTTAGAGACTAGAGCCACTGATTATAATGTTAGAGCCCTCAATAAGATATCACTGCCACTCCTACAGAGGGCTTTCGCCTCAATCCGTCTCCATACTGTTAGACAGTCCTGCAGAGGATGCCTGTGCAATTGAGAACTGGCTAAGGACGAACATCGACGCCGTTGCACCTTTAACAGTACGGACCTCGAGAGGTTGTCGCCACTCGGCTCCCTAGTTCAATGAATCATTAAGAACCAGTAAAAGGAAATGTAAAAAGCTTGAGAGGAAATGGCGCAACCTTTATTTCCTGGAAGATATGGATACCTATAGGGCTGCCCAAAAAGCATATTATAAAATTGTGAGTGGGGTTAAGGCGAATTATTGGCAGAATAAAATCACATCTGCAAAAAATAAGAGCAAAGATATTTTGGATCGTGAAATCTTTTATGGCTCCAAAGGTAATGAGTAGAACAGCCCCACTGTCAGCGGACTGGAAGCACCTGCTGGCCCAATGTTTTCACACCAAAATAATGACAATCCAACAGTCCTTCCTGGTGTCATATGAGGATACAATGGCTGGGTCGAGTGCAGTTGGAGATTTAACTAGTACTTCTCCATTATGGGAGCCCTTACAAGGCCCTCAGCTATTACATTTTCCAGCCACTGAAATTGGGGATTCACTTTCCTTCCTGATGAGCCTGAAATCAGGCTCATCAGTGGATACGTGTCCCGCAAAGCTTTTGCCAGCTCTTGTTCCCACCATCAATCAACACATTAACAAGGTCCTGAATTCCTTATTGGCTGCTGGTTTTATGTCACCTCTCTGGAAACAGGCAAAAATCCTGCCCCTTCTAAAGAAACCGAGCGCCGACCCACTTATACCCTAAAATTGCAGGCCTATTTCCCTCCTTCCAGCCTTCTCCAAAGTGCTTGAGAAGCACGTAAACTAAAACAATTATGGAGTTTGCTGAAACCCATGATCTCTTGCATCCCACTCAGTCTGGTTTAAGGGCTGGTAATAGCACTAAAACGGCACTGTTGGAGGTGACAGAATATCTAAAGGAGAAGCTGGAACAGGGCAGTAGAGCGATCCTCATATTGTTGGACCGGTCTGCAGCGTTCGACACTGTGCCACATAGGAGGCTCCTAAATAGACTGGAAAAAATGGGTTATGGTGGACTGGCTGTAGCCTGGCTAACTTCCTATTTGGAGGACAGAGAGCAGGTGATTTGGACTCCTCATTTTTCTTCCCCTTTGCCTTGCCTACAAGTGGGATACCCTCAGGGCTCCTGCCTTAGCCCAATGCTTTTTAAGTTATATATGTCCCCCTTGGCAACACTGGTAGAGTCTTATGGTGCAAAGATAATTTTGTACGCTGACGACACTCAGCTGGTTTTCTCTTGCAACAGAGGCAATGAGTTCGATGAGGGCATGATTAGATCTTGATTTACCGACGTCTTTGGTGGCTGAAGGAAAACGAGCTGAAGTGTAAATCCTAGAGTAAGAAATAGTCCCAAGTAAGAAATAGTCTTCTTCGGCCTGCCTACAGTGCACGACTGGAGTCAGTGGTGGCCGGAAGAATTTTCTCCTCCCAGTATGACTCAACCCATAGTTAGAAACTTTGGAATCCGTATTGATGATGCTCTCTCTATGCGCTCCCAAGTTCAGGCTTTGGTCGGGACCTGTATTGGACTACTTTAGATGGTGAGAAAGTTCCTTCCACTACTTCCGCTGGACTGTAGTAGTACCGTGATCCAGGCATTGATTACATCAATGCTGGACTACGGGAACATCCTTTATCTAGGTTTGCCGGACTCTCTCCTACAACGCCTTCAAGTGGTGCAGAACGCCGTAGCCAGTCGATTCTTCACTTAAAAGTTTAGGTCCCATATGGCACCTCATCTTAAAGCTCTTCATTGGCTCCCAGTCAGGGAGCCGATACAGTTTAAGGCCTTAGTAATGTTCCTTAAGGCTCTTCATGGTAAGGAACCTAGCTACCTCAGAAGACGTGTCGGTTGGTACACTCGTATGTCTGCGTTCCTAAAGTGCGCCGGGCACGTGGGTGAGGGGAGGTAAATTCTTCAGCCTATTGGGGGCACAGGCATGAAACAAATTTGCGCTGCCCCTTAGACTCTCAATGGATCTGATGAGTTTTTAAAAACTGTTGAAAACCTGGCTCTTTAAGAATTAAACCATCTCTATGTCAGCAGCTCTGTGATTCTGCACCACCGGGACACTCCTTTTGGAGTAGCTGAGCGCTATAAAAATTTACTCCATTCATTCATTCATTCATTCATTCATCCCAGTGAAACATTCACATCACCAATACTGTCACTTCTGGGACTTTTCTATGGTGCAACCCTCACAGCAGTGGCAATTGTCTATCTGGGCCAAACACCCTGCATCTTTTACTCTTTTCAGGGCAGTGGTGTACTCAAGGCATGCACACATGACAAGCAGTAGCTTCAGTCTCTCTCCATCTTATGCTGGATCTGCTGCCTCACACAGGGGTGTGGAATTTAATAAAATATCTACTTGTCCATGGGGCAGGTTGCTTCATAAATCTACTTGTCCTGTAACAAAATCCACTTGTCCATTTGGTGCCATGTAGTGCGGCGACAAATTATAGCAGCCATCTCATTATATAAGAGCTCTGATATAGCCCCTCTGATTATGCCAGGGCTCATACCATAGTAGTGTTTGAATACTTGCAATCCCATTATGCTGCCACGTGAATCTGTGCAAACCTACTCATGTGCATGTTTTAAGGGTTTTCAACAACTCTAATATTTTCCCATACTGAGAAATGTTGGAAATGTACACATGACAATAGAAAATACAGAGCAGCTTATAAATAAATCCCATCATTGGTTATCTAAATGCCTAGGTGAAAATGTAAATCTTCATTGTAACATCATCATGACGAGGAGGGTACCCAGGGTAGGGAGAGCCCCTAAAACTATCAAAGGTGATTGTATTGTAGTAAATTTGGATAGTTCCCAGGTAGTGGGCAGTCTATTAGCAATTCTTGATTTAATTCTGAGATATTTGTTTTGCCTTTGGGTTTCTTTTATAAACCTCATTCTATCCCTCAGATGACACAGTTGCCCCATTTTAGTCGGCAAATCAGTTGGAGGCCTCCCTGACACCTACTCAATCAACCTCCCTCTACTTTAGTTCCCCCACTTCCCTTAAAAATTTGATATGCCGCATTATAAGGCCTCTCTGTTTGTGATTGACTGGATTTTCAGACTATGCCAACCAGTGGGAATGTTCCTTTAGATTTGCATAAAAGGTCTCTCTTGCCCACTACCACTTTGGTCACTTCTCCAGTGACCTTAGTCGGGCGCAAAAACATTTCTAATCTGTCTCAGTGCCCGACATTTCGAGGGAACCCTACTGGTTTTATATCAGTCATGTCTTGGAAAATTGCTGGTTATAATCAAGAAAGATCTAATAATGATTGGCTTTCCTTGTTAACTTACAGTGACATAGTGTGTCTTCAAGAGACCTTGGAAAGGGTCCCAATATATCTGAATGGGTATCACTCCTTTTATACTGCAGCTGCTCGGTCATCTGCTGTGCGGGCTTCTGACATTGATCTCTAATACTTTGCCGTTTAAGGTAAAGGCATTTTTGAATGATTCTCCTTACCATATTATCTTAATTGAATATTCTCTGGATTATTGTTGGCTTTTTATTAATTATTACAATAATAATTTTGGTAGTAACAAATCAGCGGTGTTGGCTACGTTGGAAAGAGATGTTACTGAGTTACAGGATAAATCCAGGAAACCTTGTAATATAATCTGGCTTGGGGATTTTAATGCTCACCCTTGTGACAAGCTCAATGCATTAATTTGTGGAATACAGGATGAGGAAGGAGACTTTGTCTCCCATTTCTGTCATACTCAATATGGTAATACACTAAACAGATTAGTCATGATAAATAATCTCGCTTTTTTAAATGTTGTTGATAACTTAACTGGTCAGTTTGAACGTACTTTTTTAACCATTTTGCGTATTCTACTCTTGATTTATGTGTTGGTTTCTGATGCAATGATAGGCCTTTTCTCTCATTTTAAGATCTCGATTTATTCATTTAGTGACCATGCTGCAGTAACTTTCTGAATACAAAACACTAAGGAAATTGAGTGTCCATATAAACACCCTATAATTCCTGTGATTGCAAGAGAGAATGGTATCGTTTTAAAGTGGGAAAACGGGGATACAGGGAGCTTTTTGGCAAATTTAGTCTCTAAATGTTATGGGGAAATAATCAGCTGCTTATACTTGGATTTGTATGACAAAATGCTCCTGGATTTTGACTTGATTTTAACTGATGTTAAAAATAATTTAACCTGTGTGATCCGGAATGGCCAACGTAAAAAATGTAGTTGGTACAATAATAATTGTGATCAAACCCTAAGAGTCTGCATGTAGCTCTGAAGGCCAGACCGCGAGATACATTACTGGTAAAAGGCTTGCGTCAAGTCTATAAAAATGCAAGGACCACTAGGCTGAGGTTTTTAAAAGAAGAGTGGTGGGAAAACTTGCAAAAGGCTGCTATTCTAAAAAGTTCACAAGCTTTCTGGTCTTTGATTAATGCTCCGTTTTTAAAGGATGAGCAGGCTATGACCACAGATACGAATGTTGACCAAGAGGCATGGGTCACACACTTTGATGCCCTCTTTGGAACTGATGATATGACAACCCCCCAATCTTTTCCCCATGTTTTGAAGACTGATGAGCCTCCTGTCAGCTTTACACTCACTGAAACAAAACATGCTTTAAGTCAATGTAAACGAGCAAAGGCTCCTGGACCGGATGGAGTTACTATAGATTTATTTTGAGATAATCAAGATCTATGGGCTCCACTTTTAACAAATGTTTTTAACAAAATTGCTCAATTAAAAGCACCCCCATCTTGGAAGACAACTGTAATCGTTCCCATATATAAACAAGCATTTGCAATGCAATAGGTCTCGCATTAATTAAGTTTGAGCTATTGGCATTGCTAAATATTGCAACACCAATTGCAACAAAAGTCTATAAATTGTAGGCCAAAAAAAATTTGTATTTATATTTTTAGCAATGGTGGCATGCTGCGCTTTAGGTGAATATGTTTACAACTAAAGTGCACTATACTGCGATTGCCACAATAGTTAATTGTGGATGCGTTAACAATTGATGTGTGCACTGATGGCTTCTGTGAGTATTATAAAGAGCAGGCAAGGAAAGGCATACTATAAGTGCACCTGCCCACTAAATTGCTTCTCTGGCTAAAATAATCTAACACTTTGCTCCTGATACCAGGAGTGGTGTTAATGTGGTGAGGGAGGGCACATAGGCCCTACTTTCAAAAAAGCTGTAAGAGGGCGTGTGACTCTTCATTGACGATACTTACAACTGCGTACCTGAGAAATAGAGCTTTTAGGCGTATGTGTCTGCACCTTAATCAGGTCTGTAGCTTACATACCCAACTGCATGCTTTTCGGCAACTTTTCTAGCTTATTCCCGTATTTCCTAACCTTATATAGGTGCATCGACAACATACGAGTATATGCATGTATGGGACCAAGAATGTGTTTCCAAGAAACATCGTTTCATTACTCACACTGCTGGCAAAGAGAGAGAATAATGCTGCATTCCTAATGCTTGTACCATGGAGGTGTAAGTTAACAACCGAGGACCAGTGTGAGAAAGGATTTGTAGTGTTTGTGAGTGAATTCCATGATTATAAAGCCACGTGGGGGTTCCCTATCCTGTAGGTGTTTTATGTCGCCCTCTCAGCTGTTGACATTTACTAGAACTACGATTGGGGCAGGAGAGACAGGACGCCACGGGAGGAGAGGGGGCGGACGGGAGAGACCGGAGTGGGCGTATCCCAATGCTTGCAAGAGGCTCCCGAGCGCGACCCATACCTCCCTCCTCCCGCAGGATATTTTCCAAAGCCTCCGGCCTCTGCTCCACTCCCGACTGTCACCAACTTCAATTCGCGGAGTCAACGGGAGATAATAGGGACGCTGATTTCATGGTGATTGACAGGGCGAGGGGTGTCACCAGGAGGGTCGCTGCGGATCTGCTTCCCCGCAAATCCTAGTAAAAACAAGCCTAACACCCGGCACGCAGTATCACAACATCCCCATTCAGAGAGTGCGAGGGAGCAACAGGAAGTGCGGGGACCGCCACGGGAGAAGCACAAAGACAAACAGACTTCTCAAGGGCGGGCTGTGGCCTCTTGAAATGCAGTGTGTTGCCTAGCATTGACTGGCGCAGGAAGTAAGAAGGGAAAGCGGGGTTTCCTATATAGAAAAACAGTATTGCTGACTCTTCCCCAAAAAAAAAAAATAAGAAGAGCTGCTAGCGCAGTACAGCTATCGCATGCTCTGCGGCTTAGGCCCAGGGGCTCCCGTGGTGAAGAGGGAGCCCCAGCGCCAGAAAGGAAGTGTGGGAGCTGAAGTCCCGGGTCCCAGGAGAAGGCCCGGGTGAAGAGCAGCAGATGGCAGTGCGGAGCTCCTGTGACTGAGGAGAGAGCCCTGCGCCGTGCTGCCAGAAGTATAGAGGAGCAGGAGGGCTCCGGAAGCGCACCGCAGCCAGCTGCCGTTCAGGAGGATCCCCCCGCAGACCGGGTGAGTGGGGTCGCCACTGACAAGCGCTATCTAAACACATGTTAAATGCTATCGCATCTTCCGAAGCGTATTCACACTGCAGCCTCGAGCCTCCGTCCTAATTAACGCGTGGTGCCACGCCGTGCCGCAAAACACCAGACAAACACACTTTAGAAGCAAGCACGAGTAACGCTGTTAAAACATTTTTAGTGCCTTTTGCTTTTTTAGCACAACACACTGCAGCTACGCCTGGTGCCGGCAAACAATTTCATTACGCTTTTTAATATAGTATACACTATTGCTATGCAATCCGAAAAAGTATTTATTTGTTCCACACTGTTTCTGCACGAGTTAATGTCCTTGCGCACCATAATGGTTAAGCAACGTAGTACTGAAGGTTAGCTGTGAGCAAAGGATGTCTAGGAGCAAAAGAAATAGCAATTAGGTCCAGTGGGACTGGAAGTTGTTTTTGTGCAAAAGGCATATAGGAGCATAATACAGATCTGTGGTATTGGAAGTCGTTTGTGTGTAAAAGACAATGACATACGGTGTTATTGGTAGTTGTTTGTGAAAAAACAATGAGGAATGCGCATACTAAAATGAGTGATTTGTTGAAAACCAACAAATGTATAGCGTACGAGCAGCATCAGAGTAAGCACGATTTGTAATACCACGTACAAATGAATGTCAAATGGAGCTTCTACCACATGGCACCAGTGAGACGGCCGCTCATGCCCTCACAACAAAGCCGGAAAAACAAAGTAATTATCGGCATGCCACCAGGCGCCCCACATGCTGCTGAATGCTAGCACGTCTTCCAGAGCACGTTCACACTGTTGACTCCCCTAATTAACGCGCATCAGCTGTACACATTTTGTGGCAAGCGCGTCTCAGAAGCGCGTACACAGACCACAATCGGCACGTGCCCCGGGCCGTACCACTTGGGAGGCAAGTCCATAACAATAGATCTCGCTGGCGACAACGCTTTCGTGCTGCATCGCCAGGCGAGACCTAAAAAAAATTTAAATGGACACCAATACTAGTGTTAAAGCCGTCTACCGTTTGCCCTTTCCCTACGGCTAACTCAACAGCACTTAACACCAATAAGTAGCAGCATTCTGATGTAGGGATCTAGATTTGTAAAGCATGTATTGTACCATTTGCTTTCAACATTCAACACAAAACATTAACTATTTCACTTGCAAAGACAACAGTATAGATAAGCCTTCCAGTAAGCTATACAAAACTACCCCCCAATATCATAACATACCATACAGTCTCCTGACACTACATATTACACCAACCTTATCTGATATATTCAGTTTAGATTAGAAAGGTCATATTAAAACTCCCGACAGCACTTCTCAAACAACAATGCATATTGTGTAGTCCTGTCCGGACATACTTAATATTCGCTCAACCCAAACTGAACAAATTAGACCAACCAAATGAAAACTAAATGTACACAACATGGAATCAAAGCCATGTAGTTAAAAATTGATGCCAAATGAACAACATACACTCCTCCCCACACTGACATCTTCGAAGCATTCATAAGTTAGCATAAAGATACTACCATACATCAAATGCAGAACATTTCCTAAAACCTAAAGCATATACTTTCGATGACAACCTGGTTAACAGACTACTCAGGCAAGGCAATGGACAACAGCTAACCCCAATGGAACAAAATAAATAGCTACGTTCTATAGCCTACAAACCCACACACAAATACACCAGCAAGTTTCCAAACCGATCAGACTAAAATATATTTAACCTATTAACCAATAAGAACCATTTTATTAACATTATGGGCTGAATATATTGGACAAAGCAATCGCCACTAACAACCAGCGACTGAAAATCCAAGAACGGTTTGGAAAAGGCACACTGATGCCAAAAGTAATATGGTACCATTCAGACAGTAGAGGTGAACTAGCCAAAGGGAGATAAGATGAGAGCTCTAAAAAGAGCAATATAATATATATATTATTGTACTAAAGCAAAACATTATGGATCCACACATTGCATAGAACAGTGGGAACCCCCACTTAATCTTTACGGAAACAAGCATTCTAACAAATACACACATTAAATATTTAATTTATTCCACAAACAATTTTTTTTTTTGTATACCTCAAAATTTTAGCTTTAATAGAAAGGTTGGTGCTTTTCTAAATTTTCAATTTAGGCCCCCACCGCCCTTACTGTATTCTGTTTCATGTACTTGCACAGTTCCCACGAATCGACCGAAGGATTACCAATTAATTTTTAGCCTCCAATTTTTTTAATTGCTGCACATTTACAGAACATTATTATATTTTCAGTTTTGCATTTTGCCTATATATGGATATCCACTTTAGAAATCTATTAATATTATATTTACCAAGCAGTCGCAAACCCCCTGAGAAGGCGTTATGAACCTCCTGGGGTTCCCAGACCACATGTTAAGAACCACTGGCATAGAAGGCTTAGAGTGCCATCCCGGCCATACACCCTCCAGCCCACTTTGATTTTACCCAGACCAGCCCTTCGCTTTATACTGCAGAATTAACGGACAGTTTTGAGGAGTTAGAGTATAGCGTAAATGGGAGGTCTAAAAGTCCTAGAAATACAAGACTGTGTACGAGATTCAGTGGAGGGCAGGGGGATGTTGAAGGGAGGCCCGAGAGAGAGGGGAGAATTTTGACACCTTGACTGAAAGTAAATGTGAGAGGACTTTCCAAGGGGACAAGAAGAGTGCTGCTTTAGCACAACAAGGAGAGACTGGTCACCTAGGATGGGAAATGATTGGGGCGTGCCGCTCGTGGATGGGAAACTTACCAGTGGACATTCTTGCTCAGAACCACGAGGACCTGCTTGGCCGGACTGTGGGGTGAAATTGAAGCGAGAGCAGGTTTCCCTGCTCTAGCTTCAATGAAGCAAAGCAATGTTTGCAATGACAGGACGGGAGCCCCATGGCTCCTGCCCTGTGATTGCAAACAGCAGGGTCCCAGGGATGGGCACCCCGGGACACTGCAGGAGCCGGCCCTGGGTGGTGGCGGTCCCCTCCCAACGTTTGCAAAGCCCCGTAACGGACCCCCGCATTTAAATACAAAGTGCCCGGGGAGGAGGTGGTGGTGGTCCCCGGGGCAGTGTGGGGGGGCTTGAGCCCCCCCACACATTATCACAGCCCCGGGGAGGTGGCGGGCCCCTTATTTAAGCCCCTGGGAGGTGGCGGTCCCCGGGGCAGGTGGTGGGGGGTGAGACCCCCCCACCGCATTTTTTGTTAAAAAAGCTCCAGGGTAGTGGCGGTCCCCGGGGCTGTGGTGGCCCCTGCTAGTTTTGGCAACGCCCTCGGGGCCTGGCCCACCCGGGGGCCTCGTTAAAATGAAGCGCAGTCACATGATGGCTGCCAACACTTCCTGGTTTGGAGTGTTGGCAGCCAATCAGAGTGAAGCTCGTGCACGGGAGGGTTTGTGAACCCACTGCGGCCTTACATATTAATATCCATTTTCCAAAAAATGGCATGTTCCATAATGCTTTGCGGTTTTAACAAACAGTAAGTCACATGACCGTAAATATATTGGCTAGGGGGGGGGGGGGGGGGGGGGGGGTTACGTGACCATGGTTCTATGTGAGACCGAAACGCGTTGGTTTGTTTTGTGGTAACTGCTTCGTTTGTTCTCTGGAAGGAAGTTTGTGGAAAAACACACACACACACAGGTTCTTCTTGGAAACTGTGCTAGTGGCAAGGAGGTGGGGTAAAGGAAGCAGCTTGGGGTAGATACTGCAGTTGAGGAATTGTAGGACCTGTGGAATGGATGAAGATAGGATGTTTCAAGCGTATTTGAAAGCAACTGCTAGTTGCTAGCCTTAAAAACACAAGAGAAGTGGGCATCTTCTCGAGTGAAGTCTTGGGAGTTCTTGCTGTCACAGTTTGCACAGCCCTGCTCGAACCTGGCCAAAGGCACACACATCACGGCTACCTCATTGGAGTTTGGACTATTACGGCACTCATTTGGGACAAATTAATTTGTGCTCTTTCAGTAAGTTGCCTACTAGCTTTTGTTTATGTCCGGGGACCTAATATAACTTATCTACTTAGCTGGCAGGTAGCTTTTCCTATTGTCTATTTGCTCTGTTTAGTTTGTATGTAGCTTCCACCTCCGTTGACCCCTTCATCATTGGTGGTTGGTGTTTTGTACACTTGCTTTAAAGTGATTTAGTTACATCCCATCCAACTATGGGATAGCGCAAGATGTGGTGCATGGTACCACTATACAACCTAAATTTTTTTTTTTTTTTTAACACTGCTGGCAATTGCACATTGATCGCTTGATAGAGGAAGTGAAGTCCCTCATTGGCCAAGACACGCTGCCTCAAGTACAATTAGGGTCTATTGGGAATTGCACCAATAAAGTCTCCCTTTCGAACAACGCAGGCGCAATTCCCAAGACAGCAGCTCACCAAGAAGCTAACGCAACTGCTGGGTCGACTAATAAGTGCATTTGTCTGCCTCCCATACATAAATATTTAAAAGGCCATTTTAGTAAAGCCAAAGCCAATGATTAACCCGAATATCAAACAACTTCTGTTTTAGTCACAATGTCTCGAGCAACAAGAATGATGTTGCGCGCTCATATTCAATACTGTGCAATAATCATTTTCTTTATCTTACTCAACTAACAGTCCCAAATTCAGCAACACCCTGGTGCAGGTTCTCACTCAGTATATGCCGTCTGTAGCAGCTGACGAACCACTTCATCTATCCACAGCTTAATTTAGAAAGGAGGAGGTGAGGGGGGCTTAAATATTATGGTAGAGCAACTCTAGCTCTGACAAAGATTGATAGAAGATAAAAAGAACGCTACAAGTTGCGAAACTTGTATTCCACGCTGCCCAGAGAAGCAGTTTTCAAGTGGGAACTGTAAACTTTTGGAGCCTGGTAAACTTCTACACCCAAAAGATTACAGCTCTAGGTCTAAATACCCAGAGCAAGCCAATAGGGCGGGCACGAGACCCCACCAAGCTGTAACCACCTGCATATGTTTCACATCTCACATGTCCTGTGTATTTTACAACTGACCACAAGGAAGACCGTAGTCAAATAAAGAATAGCCAAGTATTTTCAAAACATATTACTTTCAAGCAGGGCTCTATTATCCCACGAACTAGAAGCTCTATTTTCATGGTTAATGTCCCCAAATGTAACCAAACTCATAAGGAATGTGTAGACTTTTTAATAAATAAATCCATCCACTGGATTTGGAGGGAGAGAGGTTGTCGCTTCATCATTGGAGGATGATCTTTGTGCCATCAGGCGTACTCAAATTAATTCAAATTACAATTACGATACTATTAAACGGATCCTTCTCTCAAGGGATTTAGTGGAGAACTTGGTGGCATTCGACCTGCAGACCCCCACCGTGTAACCAAAATAGTGCTTTAAAATATAGGCTCTATAAGCCTTGCCAATCTAAGGACGGGAGCATTCCCTCTTTTACTGTTGTGGCGAATTTGCAGATGAGGGCAACTGATTAACAAACAGTCTGCTATAAATCCCTCCTTTTTAGATAACAATGTCTCTGGGCCCATCTGATCAGGGCACAGCCGATTGCTTTCCAACTCCCTGTACCCACCCGTCGGATAATCCTTCTTTGCCTTCCCAATTCCTTATATTAGGGCCCCATTACTCCAGGTAATGTCTTAGAAGAACGATGTCTTGAAATCATGGGGTTTCTTCTCTCTGCCCCTGGAACTCAGGGCTTTGAGGCGAATGTCAGCTGTTTGTTACAGAAACCTGGTCCCTTGATTTTCAAGCCAGGTTACATGAATTTCTTTATGCCGGCTAGACGTGGTCCTGTAGGAAGACCAGTCAGTGGTTTAATAACTTGGATCCGGTTCAATCTGTACTTAAAAATAAAACAGCTTTGTATAGATTTCCTTGACATTCTGGCTGCTTAAATCATGATAGACCACTCACATCACACTGATATTTATAATGTTTGTGTCAGGGGGCCAGGGGAGGGCTTAGATCGCCAACCATGGCAATCCTTGAAGAGTCCCTGGGGCAACAGGGTGGTGAATAATTTATAATACTCGCAGGGAACTTCATTTACACCTTAGAGCAATTAAGACAGGAATGTTAATAGCCAGGAGGTAGAAGAGGACGTGATCTGGGGTATTCTACACCTTAATTTACCCCGGATATCTAAGAGGACGGAGGCGGCTCTTCAGCTAAAATCTTTGTCCCTAGAGGTTGGGGTGAGCTCTGTGAACAAAAGGGCTAAATACGACAAAGGGGTGTGGGGGGTTGTGTTTTTGACAACTTATCACACTCTAGTTGCATTGATTATGTTCTAACTGATCTTCACCTGTGCCCGCATTTCAACAATACGATTGTTGAGCCCAGGGTCGAAAGTGACCATAATTCCCTACGCTGGCAGGCAAAAAGACTCCCATTCCTTTATTTACGGACGATACTCTACTCATTACTAAGACACCTAGGGGCCTTCAGTATTTGCTATTTCGTTTTGTGGAAATTAACATGGCACATGGTCTTGGGATCCATTTTGCAAACGGCAAGTTATTTTTGTCAGTCTTCAATAAACAAAAACGTTGAAGCGATGACTTGACCATGCACCCAAGGGGAACAGTCCAGCCCGAACTGCCAGGCCAGGTCCACCCTGGACTGGAAACAAGCATCCTAGGACCGGTTTCAGGCTTTCAGCCTTCATCAGCCAGGATTGCTTGACTCCAGTGGCATGGTGAGCAAAAGAATGATGGATTTAACCCAGATCTCCTGAATAGGGGTGAATGTTTTGATTTGTTCTGCATTCCGTCCATCAATTGTGTGTCTTTTGCTTCCTCGCCCTCAGTGCGCCAGGTATGCCCAGACGTGGGTCTCGGGCCCACTGTGCCACTGGATTCAAGCTATCCTGAAGAGGGGGAACCCCTGAAATCGGTCCTAGGATCCATGTTTCCGGTCCAGGGAGGACCTGGCTTAGCAGTTCTGGCTGGACTGTTCCCATGAGGCACAGGGTCAAGACTGATTTGCATGTGGCCAGGTCTAAACTGAGGTGGCATGGTGAGCAAAAGAATGATGAGATTTAACCCAGATCTTTTGACAGGGGGTGAATGTTTTGATTTGTTTTGCATTCCATCCATCAATTGTGTGTCTTTTTGAGCCTTAATCAAAGACGCTATTTCCTCTTTTACTAAACCTCTTGCTCCAGTTTTACAAATTTATGAAGCAAAACCAGTTAACTCTGTGTATGGCTGTGAGTTGTGGGGATTTGCTAACCTTCTCCCTACCATAAATGCAGAGAATAATTTATTGAGGAACCTGACCCATCACCCTGCTAGCCCACCATTTGTACCACTAATGCTCGCTCTAGGAAGGAAAAGATGCCAACAAAGCCTAACTTCAGCCTCTATTGTTTTGGTGAAGGTACTGGTCTCAACCTAAATTGGCTCAGTACAGATCACCCCTACAGGATATCCTAGAGGCTCATACATTCAATAAAATCTACTGGCTTTGACCAGTGAAAATGTTTTTAATAGCTATTGATCTCCAGTTCCTATGAGTAAATCCATCTTCAGCAACAGGGTACTCCTTTTTGATGATCCAAAAAAACACTATTGCATTGGGTCAGGCAACCAAACTGAGGCTCACTCAGCCGCTAGGCTTTCCTTAACTGAGAAATGTTTCGATATGAAAAAGCAACCTTGAGCCTCATTTGGATGCCATCACTGTTCCCCTTGACAGGAAACTATACTTTCAATTTAGGGTCGACGCCCCCCCGCCCCAGAGGACATTTACCACTAATTGGGTTTCAAATTGCGATCTTTTATGTCCAACCTGTAACATCTCAATTGAATCCCTTGGCCATGTCTTTGCCTATCCAGGCTACACTTCAGCACGGTCAAAATGTATTAAGCCACTACGTAGATTAGTGGGTACTCGTAGCAGCTGGCCAGCACTTAGGATCCTTAGGTTGGACTCCAACTCACATATGCTTTTGCTATTGTGAAATTCTTGGGGTGAATTTGGATGCTCAGAGCCAGGGCTCTTAACGCATCCTAATGTACTAATCCATGCTTACAAATAATGTGATCAAATTAAGATGGGTTATCCTTCCGCCCTTCTCCTACTTATCTATATGAATTGTGTTCCCATGAGCCTATGGAGATGCAGGTTTGTTTCATCATGTTATAATGCTTCCATGTATGTCGTGCTGCTTTGACTCATACCCAAATGCACATACTTTAATCTGGCTAACCTTTCTTTGAGTTTTACAATATTGGTGTAGGCATTAGGTGGAATTGGTTGCCCCAACGAAACCTTCATGCAATCCTTATTTTCACTCTACTGGCACCTAGGGATGCAGCTTTGATTATATCCTTTTGTACAATGACACTAGTATATAAGGATGTGGTTTTAACTGTTATTATATTTGAACACTTGTGTGTATGCTGCAATGACTAGGTTCCAATACCTGAATGCTACTATATTTCTGCATCAATTTATTTTTATTCATTTTGTATGCTTTTATTACTTAATTGTCTAATACAGCTTATTTGAAGCGGCAGTGATAACTTGGAAGTTCTGCAGTCTCGACATTACACTAAAGAAACATCTAGTTCAAGTGTCCAAGTATACTTTTTTAATTTGCTGCAGAAGAGAATACTTTGTTTCTTGTCAATCACCACTGAATTGATATCCAGGCACTATAAGAGAAGCAATAAAATCAAGTCAGACGCAATATCCTAAACCTGGTACTAGATACAACAATCACTTTTACACAAAAAGGTAGGTGTGATGGGGTGGAGAAAAAAAAGTAAGTGGATACATGGAGAGAAAAAAAAATCTAATCCCACCTCAGCTCTAACCGAGTTAAAACAAAATCCTTAACAGTACTGGTCGCTAAGTTTAAGAGGTGCTGTGCTGACAACCATAGATATATCAAGACCGAAAAGGAAACACACACACACAGCTCCTTCAATCGCAGACCTCTATTTTACATTTCAAACTACTAGCCAGTCCACAGTGTACCCATTACTAAAAACACTGCCATAGCCCAGATAGTCTGCTATTGTACATACCGGAGTATGCTGTAGTTGGAACAGAGTCGGGACAGTTATCAAGAGATGCAGAGTTGCAGTTTGATATCCATGTCAGTTGCAGAGTTGTGACAATTTACTGCAATGATGTTGTGTCTCTTGGGTGAGGTTGCATGTTCTTAAGATAAGGTGTGTCACTGATGAAACGTGTATCAATACGAAACAGCTGTTCAAGGTTGTATACATGATTCAATAAGGCAATGCCTTTACTACCAAGGGAAGCACTCTAATGAAATGAAGTGATTTGCGAGCTCAAGTTGCATTACTAACAATGGTTCCAGTATAAAAATGCACACAAGTAACACTTACCAATTTAAGGCTATTTATAATGCTGCCATAATGTTTCCTATGTACTTGCAAACAAATACATAACCATGCAATTAAGATAAGCGAGTGTTGCTTTCAAAACATAATAAAACACAAAATTCAGAAAGAAATTATTATATTTTTTTTAATTTTTTTTTATCTGGGGTGAAGCTTTAAAACTATTTCTCCAAGGCACCATTTAGTAAAATGGGTTGAATATTCTCAAATAACTAAAACGAAGATAAATAATCGAGAATCCGTGTAAAACCATGGGCAACATTACCAGTAACATTAAATAAACATTAACACCTGAAACCTTAAAGAAAGTCTCAAAAGTGTACCTCCATGTACATGTGATAGCATGCGTGCAGATTTACGACTATCAGGAATTCACAAGAGTTTATAGAAGTAGGCCTGTGAACCACGCATAGCAAAAGTGTAAAAATGCATTTTTAATCAGAAAATATACGCAAGCATATGTGTGCATGCTGAACCCGCCCCCAAAAAATACATTCCATCAACCCCCCCCCCTGGATTTTTTTATATATATGTCGGTGACAGGAGAACATTTCCGACCTCTCCCAGCTCAGGATTAGATGGGAGAGGAGTTGGTGATTTGATGCGTTAGAGTGTGTGGATGTAGACTGGCTTCCAGGCTGTATGCATTTAGATTTGCATAAAGGGGTAACACACAAGACATTGGTAAAATCCAAACTCTCATATAATGTGCCCCAACATAATCAAAGGAACTATCAGAATTCCACAATGACGAAAACGCGGCTTATTAAGCAGATCATTTATAAAATGTTTACACATCTGCTGATAATTCCAAAATGCTTGTCCAAATTGACTATATATTTGCCATTAAGCAGGTTGTATGCAAAAAAAAAAGAAAAAAATTTAACTGTAACCCGAGATTGTAATTTTACAACGAGATGCCGTATATTTGTGCAAACCAGCTTTCACCATCCCAGGTGAGTGGGAGAATATATCGGGAAATACCTGCCACTGCTCAGTATTCCTGCTCCTCGAGATCCTTGGAGAAAACAGCCCCAACAGTCCATCCCTTTCATAGCACGATAACAGTATCCCAAACAACCACTCAAATTAGTGTATACCGTGCTCAGTATTACAGACAATATTGTGAAATCGGAGAATCATCAAGATGGTAATTTTGGGCAGGGTTAGCAATAGACATAAACGCGTTCAAACTCGTACCACATCACCTTGGAGTAGAACCAGGCTAGTAGTCAATGGCAAGGACTAGCCAAAACGCATGTTTCCCCTTAGGGACCAAATTATTTTTAAAGCTAGAAGATTATGTCACGTGTATTTGGAGTTCCAACTAATACACACAGAATACTAGATCTGAAGTCTGCGGGATACAAAAAAAATTACAACAAATAGGGTACCATGCTATACTATCGAGCGAAATTATTATTTTTTTAAACGGATTATACAATGGCAGCGCTTGCACGGAAATGCGTAGTTCTTGGATAAGTGGCGCAGGCCATGAAGCGGGTGCTGGGAGAAAGCGGGACAGAAGCAGCACCTTGCAGACAGAGAGGTCGGCCTGTTCCCTGTGCTCACGGAAGAGGCGACGCCAGCAGAAGGCGAGCCAGCCCCTAAAATGAAAACAACTCGTGAAAAACGTGAAGAGCAGGTGGCTATCGGCAGCGGATCACACCAAGGAACCAAGTGCGTGGCTGATAGTCCCTTCCGCGTGAGTCTGCCCTAGTGACGAACCTACTTACCAGCGATAATCCAGCCACTGCTGTCTTCTAGATGCCCTCAAGCGTGGGCCCTGGTTGACACGGACATACGAGATCACTTGGCCGTCTTCACGCAAGTCTCCCCCAAAGCACAGCCAACCACTAGTAAAGAGTCAGCATCTCTGCACCCCTTTCGCTGGGGCCGGCCCACTGACGGAAGGTGGGGAAGTGCAGCAGCTAACTGCTGTGCCGAGGGCACGTGCAGGCTCTGAGGCCCGATAGCCAATGAATAAATGACAACCGTTATCTCAGCCAACTAAACGTTGCAGTGTAGTATCTTGGGTTCAACAGCTAATAAACAAGGACAGAAAATTCCCCAAGCCAATCGCGGAAACCATACAGCACCATAACCAATCAAAACAAGCAAACAAATAAGCAAAAAACAAATCCCCCCCCGGCCCTCACTTACCTACGGCCACAGAAACGCTGGAACACGCTGTGACGCACACCGCAAGTCGGCCTGGAGCACGCCTGAGAAGAGACGCGGGAGGACAGGAGCGTGACGCGCGTGAACGTGCACGTTGACGTTCCCGCGCGTTCACGGACCTGAGTCGGCTCGTGCCCAGGTTTGGAGCTGCTCGTTCACAGCTCTGACTCCCTTGGCAGGGAGGAAGGAGGCTATAAGTCTCGTTGGCTGCAGCGCTTCGCGCTGCAACGCCAGCGAGACCTAAAAAGGGGATAGGTCGATCCTGAAAAACTATAGACCTATCTCCTTAATAGACTCTACTGCAAAGCTAATGGGCCGACTGATTTTAAATAGATTAGAGGACTGGGCACTGGAAAAGAATATTATCCCATGCCAATTTGGCTTTAGGAAAGGGAAAGGTATGGCAGACCAGTGTCTGAACCAGAGTCTAATCATGGCAAAATACACAACTGCAAAAAAAGTTCATCTCCACCTAGCCTTCATGGATCTGTCCGCAGCCTTTGACTGCGTGGCACAGCCTAGGCTGTGACAGATCATGGAGAAGATGGGTATTGACCTGAAGATTATTAATATTATTTGTGACCTGTATACAGATGCTTCAGCCTGTGTTCGACATGGGAGGAATGGTGAGTGTACAAGGCCATTTAAAATTGCAAGAGGCATGAGACAGGAGTGTGTCCTCGCCCCCTTCCTATTCGCACTCTATACTAATGGTGTGGAATCCGCACTGTCGGGCTCTACACAAGATGTCCCTTATATTAATTTAGCGCAAGTGCCAATTTTATTATATGCAGACGACGCCGTACTCTTAGCTCGTACTAGTAATGCACTGCGTCGTCTAGTCCAGGATTATACACAGTTTATGTGCAATTTAAGTATGAAACTGAATTATTCAAAGTCATTTATTTTAGTAGCAGGTTACAAATATCCGCAAATCACTACAGGAGAGGAAAAAATGGGGGTTGTCGATTCTTTTAATTATTTAGGGATTATTTTTGATATTCAAACAAAATGGCAAAAGATTATTACTAATAGAGGAACTCAAGTGGAAAAAAATATTGGGGATTTAACTAAGTTTATTAAAAAAAACTGGTTTAAAACCAGTAGATCTAATAAAAACAGTGTACCAAGCCAAGACTTTATCTACCGCTACCTATGGGGCAGCTGTTTGGGGCATGAAAGACTGTACAAAACTGCAGATTATCGAAGATAATTTCCTAAAAAGGGTCCTTTCGTTACCACAGTCATGTGCCAACTACAAGTGTCACATGGAACTTAGGTTCCCCTTATATAACTGATATAATTGCAAGGGCCCCTATCCTAATGTGGCACTCAATATGGCGAAAGGAGTCCCTTGCCTTGACAAAAGAGATTATCAAAGATGTCCTGAAATTAGATGGTTTAGGTAATAATGCTTGACTAACTTATGTTGAAATAATATTGAAGGCGGCTGGGCTTCATTACCTCTTTTTGGAACCCTCTAACTGCAGTTCTATATCCAAAACTGACTTACAAGCTCGACTGCTTTCGAATCGCCAGACAAGAAGGGAGATTAAAAATATTAATCTCCCATCAGTTGAATCTTACCTGGCATGCCCCACCTTAGAATTAATGAATTCAAATAGAACATATTTAACCTTTGTTACTAACCTGCAACATAGCTATGTCTTGGTGAGGTTTTGTTTAAATTATATTCCGTTAATGCTGGGTATTACTCGCAGTGTTTATGTTGTTTCTGAACTCCCAATTTATACATGCGATAATCAATCTGTGCAGGATGACATAAATTTTTTGTTTTTGTGTAAATTTTATTATAATGAAAGGAAATGTTTTATTATCCCTATTTTGTGGAAAATGAATTTTAAACAGTGTCGCGTAGAACTTTATTATCTCCAGCTACTTCCTGATCCTTTTATCTGTTTCTCTTTAGCATCTTTTTCATTACTGGCACTAAAAAAGAGATCTATAACTACATGAAATTATATTCCTACAAAATGAAATGATTTTATTACTGTGTAAATGATAATGAATTTGTATCAGTATTTTTAAAGCAACTATCTTGTTTTATGTGTGTTGTAATGTTGTGAATTTGTAATATGTATACTTTTTATGCCTACTTTGTGTTGGCGAAATAATGTTCTGACTGACACATGACAATGGCAGAAGTAAACCTTCTTCCAGAGTTGTAAAAAAGTTGGTGGTGGAAAAGTGAGCTTGCAAACACTCAGATTTTCTCATGAGCAAATCTACACATTCATATTTGCTCATGCTAAAATGCAGTTCACAAATATTTTCTAGGAATACTATTTCTTGACCTACTTCTGTAAATTCTTGGGAATTCACGAAAGCTGTATAGCTGCACTTAATGCAAGGATATATAAACTTTGTGCACTTTTGAGACATAAAATTTGCCCCTAATTTGGTCTGGCGTTGACCATGACGTTTAGTGTGTATTAAAATTCTGACTCTCTCTCTGTGTATCGCTTGGCTTCACTGTGAGTGACAGCATTCTGCTCTTTCACAAGGACCATATCGGCACACAAAGTAGTTTTGTTCAGTGCCAGTAACTACTGTGTAGCAGTGTTTGCTTTTTGAGACCAAAAAAACTATTTTTGGTTTTGCCAATGTTTGTTATAATCGTGAGAGCCCGACGGCTCCCACATCACTAAGGGTTTACAAAAACCACACCAAAACAAGTCACACATTGACAAATCTAAAAAGCTTACCACCAATTCAGACCTACTGTCTTTGCCAAAGCTTGTTCCCATTATCTTATTGAAACTGGTTACACTGATCATCCATTATGAATATTTTTGGGATATACTAGCATGCATCAACACGTTACTAAATGATGCTGCAAAGAAATGGTACCTGAAATTTTACTAAAGTTTAGCAAAATGTTTTTTTCCTGCTTTAATGTTTTTTATGAACATTTATTTTGAAAGCAAAAATCGTCAATCTTGCTTTCAAGCTTCTGCAAATATTTGCATCAAATAAGAGCATCTGGGAGCATTATACATATCCTCACATTGCTAAACTTTGAAAACATGTGTACACATTTTTATACTGTAACCGCTGTCAGTAGTGCAGTCAGAGCTTACAACATTTACTTAGAGGGCTCACCCTAATAATAAAGGCTTTCAATTAACCCCTTCACTGCTACGCCTTTCCCCCTTGTGCTAGACCTTTTTTTGGCTTTTTGGGGTAGTTTGCGCTGAGGCTTCTGTAACTTTTTGACCACATAAGGTATCTATGCCAAATTTCCATCCTTTTCTTTAGTTAAATGTAAAGGTACCCAAGATTTGTTGATTCCCCTGAATGGGACCCAGAAATTAGCCTCAATGCAGCTAAATGTTGTTTTCCTTTTGAAAAATCAGAATAAAGTGCTGCAGATGAAAGTGTCTGGTTTTTCCCCTGCAAATGGTATCAACAAAGGGTTGGTGATGCTGAAATCACTGTCTTCCCAGCTTTGAGGGACTGACCGACCTTTGTCAGAAAACTAAAATTGTAGTGTAGTTCCTATATTCCCAATAGGCTCTGCGCATTGGAATAATATATCCTGTAGTTTAGACGTAGGACTGAGGTCGACTAGGTCTCTACTGAATATATTAAACTTAATTGTGAGTGTCAGCTAGCTCAGAGGTCACTCGAAACTTTCTCGAATTCCCAAGAAGGGATTAGTTTCTGATAACTGCATAAACATGACCACTTTGTTTCCCAAGAATAAGAAATCAATCTCTAGAGTCGCGGAAACAATAGATAGCTATTTTACTCAGTCAATCGTGCATGCTTCATTTCACCAGAGGTGCTGAGAAATAGAGAGACTTGCGTTTTCAATAAAAAGTATTTATTGAACAGTCTTCATTCTCAAGCATAAGAAATGTACTGCTACAATCATAATACTGGTTATAAAGTACAATGCGTACAGCACGAAGAGTACTATAAAATAATACTGTAAAAGCATGATATGGTTTCTAAGCCATAAAATACATACAGTGCTAAATAATGACTAAAAGTACTCAACTGGTGCTTCTAAAATATACCTACCCCGGTGTACCTAACCCAAGTCTAGTACAAGGGAAGAAGTAAGTGATGTGTAGCTTAAGTTTAGTATTCTTTGCCAAGAATCTATTCCAAGAATTCTCTAAGGGTCTAATCAGCTCCGTACCTTGGTTTTAGAACGAAGGAGGTCTTGTATCTCTCTCTCAGGAATCGATATCCCAGCAACCCGCAAGGGTAGCCTGGAAACACTGGAGCTGGATTTCTCGGCAGGAGAACAGACAGCGTCTCTCAGTGCGTCAGCTGGAGGGTCGGCTTCCTTCGGCACTTGCTGCTGCAGGGCGAGTCGGGCAAGTAGATAGTCGAACTGCTCCAAACCACCGTGTGTTTGTCTGGGCAAATGTAGGCATATTTATACATTGAAGGTGCCGAGTTTGACGTATAATTGTACATAATAACGTCATCAAAGACTCAGTTCTTTGAAAACTCCATGATTTCCTAGATAAATTAGTATTCAGGCAAGGGGAAGTCCCTAGCTGCTGAAGGCGGGTTTTTCTAAGAAATCGTTGTTGATTCTCGGAACTTAGTGGAAGTAGCCATGCCGTATTTGGGCTGCATAGGCTCAGTCTAAATATGGTAATGATTTCTATGCCTATATAAGGATTGGGTAATGTATACCTATATATGGGCATGAATCGGGAAAATTACACTAGGGTCCTAGATTCCTACACAACACCCACTCCACGATATTAAGTTCAATACAACTAAATGTATAAGCACTGAACCTATCTAAGGCAAGTGTTTACAATACCACCCAAAATACAAATTGCATTTGAAAGATTTGTTCACATGAAATGAGTATAAACTGTATGAAAAAATAGGTCTCAACCGATATGAAGCATAGTATGAGAGCATACATTCTAACATTTATGAAAGACAAGATTACATTCATGAAATGTCTCTT
This sequence comes from Lissotriton helveticus, assembly GCF_964261635.1. Classification (NCBI taxonomy): domain Eukaryota; kingdom Metazoa; phylum Chordata; class Amphibia; order Caudata; family Salamandridae; genus Lissotriton; species Lissotriton helveticus. The sequence continues at coordinate 1,585,577,645 of NC_136065.1, read as the reverse complement.
TAAGGTACAGAAAAAAAAATCGAGACTATTCCCTAGCATAATATTGAAACTGTTTCGTTTTTTAGGACGAGGCCAAATATTGTCTTTATGAATTTTTCAAAAGAAATCTTGTTCTCCAAGAATAGTTCTACTTTAAGCAGATTACTATGTGCCAACAAGTTCTATTTTGGAAAAAGTTCAAATTTGTTAGACGGTTTTGTTTTGAAAAAACGAAGGCCGAATTTCAGAGTTCAGGGAACGATGTGTGAATTAGTCAAAAGGTATTCTCGGTGTCAGGAGAAAACATCAGATTGTCTAGGCTGGCAAAGAAACAGTCTATCATAGTAGGCGAAAGTGGAACCACTTCAGTTAGCAGGTCAAATGTGCATAGATGAGGATCATCGCCGTCAGCCTTTGATGCATTAGCAATGTCCGCAGTAGGTGGTACCTGTGTGCCTGTAGTGTCACGTATCTCACCCTCAGTTAGACTTGCCGGTGAGACCTCAATGAATGCCATCATCAGAATAGGCAGCCGTTGGGGGCAACACGATGCATGAGTCGTTACCGGACCTAGCAAAGCGTCAACATCCGATGGCAGGACTGATGGGAGTGCAAGACAAACGTCCAACATGCATTCTTCTCCGCAAAGCGGGCATCGCAGAACATGTAAGATGCAATCTTGCCAGATTGGTCTGAACAAAAGGAACCAAGTTGTGTTCAGATCCCTTAAACGAGCCAAGCCAAGAATCTGTGTAATTCTCTCACGATACCTCATGGCAAGGAGGGCTTCTTCCATGGTAGTCTTGGGTATCACTGGTCACTGGACTTGCCATATCGGAGCAGAAGGAATAAAAACAGAATTCCTGCTACGAGTCCCAAGATGAGAGGCAGGCCGCCGAACACAGAGTGCACGAAATTAGGAAAAATGCAGAGGACTGCTTCAAATGGTGCTAACAGTCCCGAAAAAAGTGTCTTAAATACATGTGCGATGCCACTGGTATCAGACTTATTTAAGATTTGACTTAACATTTCTGCGAAATGTACTGGGCAGTTTGTTGATAATAATGCATGTATCTCTGCAGAAGTCCTTGCAACTTCCAGATCATACGTTTCTCTAGACTAGGTCAATGGCATTTTTTTTTGTAAAAGAAAGACTTTCATTCTGCTTACAGTATCAATTCGTATAGAAGAGATATTCAGTAAAGACCATAACGCTGTCTCCCTTTCTGTCTTACTTTTTGGATACAATACTTGCATACAACAAGCGACCCTCAATGACACACTAACTAGATACGCTCTTTCTGGCAACATGCCACAACAGCTGTGGTCATTGAGCATAACGTAGCTGCCATTGGATAGCTGCCTGAAAATTGGTTCTATCACTGTGGAGGGTGAACCTTGCAGGTGGCATGAGAGGTTATTTGCAGAACCATTGCAGGCTCTGTGTAAATTAATACCTTGGCACAAAAGTGTACCACTTAGTGAGTTCTTACAATTTTTACCACTAAGGAATACGTCCTTTCCCCCATTCTAACATTTGTGTGTGTGCAGGGTAAATTCCAGGTCGACTTAATGTATTCCTTACCCAACCTTTTTTTATGCAGGCCCGCTGGTATATGATGTAGACAATACTGAAATTGGAAAATCGTCACTGGTATTGTGATGGTGCCATGTATTATCCATTCAATGACAGGCTTCTCAGAAACTGTCAATGGTAATCTTTCCAGTTTCTCAATGCTCAGCACCGTATAGTCTACTCCTCTTTGTGCCAACGAGATTTGTTTATCTGTAAGGTTAAACACAGTAAATAGTGACGTGGTATTGATTAGACGCCATGGCACGTAGCCTGAACGGAGATTTTCTAACATCCAGCCTAGCAGCATTATAGAACGTAATTGAGACTGGCCGTGTTGTAACATTAGCAAGTCTTTCTCTATTATGTCAATTGCAGATGATACGATGCTGTCCAAAGAATAAATTCTGGAGGACAGAGTCGTTAACCCATTGTCCACTACAGCGAGGCTTTTCTCTAAATTAATACGATCAATTTCTCGTATTCTTTCTGCAGTTTCCATTTGCGTTATTTTCCATGCTTCATTGTAAGCAGCGTATATACCGGCGTATATATGAAACGTTTTTGACGTGGTTTGCGAGGCCCCATTAAGAAATCTCGCAAATCATTGCCTTCTTCAAGTAAAGATAAGTGTTGTTTGATTTCTGGAAGTGTAGATTTATGTAGCCACTCAAGGCATAGTTTCCTACACTGTAAGTAGTTACTATCCCTGTATGTTGTCTCTGGGAATATCTTGGATCTGGCCTATTTACTGTGAACCCCTGTGTTTTGTTCAGGAATCTATCTTGACAGTTATTCGGGTCTGTGGGCCAGATTAACCATTTTTTCCAATAAGGATTAGTTCTGTTTTGTTTAAAAATATAGGGTACGTCTACCACCTCTTCTGTAGTGTCATTACTGTCATATGTGGGCTTAGGTATAGACGGGTTGTTTAAATCTTGTATCTTAGCCAGGCCAAGACAAGACGTTTGTTGAACAGTGTCATTTAAAAACATTATTTGTTCTGGGATGATGCAGGCTCTGAATAAGGCTTCTAAACCTTGCACCTGCCAATCTTTTGTGCCCCAGACAGTTTTTGTCTTAATGTTGTCTTTCCAAAATTCAAACCCTAATGTAGGCAGCTGAGCATAAAAGTTTGCAGAATAAATTTGTTTAGTTTTGGTCAACATTGTTTTCATTCCTGTCTTATTCATATATTTAAAATGAAACGTTTATGGATTTGTAGCATTAAACCCTGAGAAGTACGGAAATTTCTCATAAAATGTTTTTTGAGCTTGGTGGCGTTGGACAATGTTCCCATTGATTAGAAGTAACAACATTTCTAGGGTTTGCAGATTTATGCAAATAATGGTGACCATAATGATTAAAACAATACATTTGTTCATAATCTGATGAACTTTCTAGGTATTCATGTTATGTAAATTTAGCTGACATTTCTAAATCTGTCATCATGTTGTTAACAGTTTCAAAGTCCCAATCATCAGATAAATGTGCTGGGTGCGACAAAGTCACTTAAAGAAACCTTAAACTGGTGTGGAATCTTCAGCAGTTCCACCGGGCCATAAATGTCATAAACAGTCCGGTCCCATGCTATACCACCAGGTATAGGAACGGCTGTGATGTTTACTGATGACAGGTCTCTTCTTTCACGATGAGATGATTGATGATTTGTGAGGTTTCAGGACCAAGTTGATTTTCTTACTTGCCTTGTCCATTATACTGTATTTTCCATCTATCATCCTTCCCAAACTTAACAAAAGTATGAGCCAGAGCAGGAGGAAAAGTACACCTAACACGAGCCAAAATTCAACCCATGGTGAAACCAGATATGTTTTTTCAAGTTGATGAAAGAGTTCTGTGTTTTTTTCTTTGAAAGTTTTATTTGCTGGCGTATTTTCAGGTTCACTGGGATCCTCAGAAAATGTATCAAAGTTGATAAAATAGCCAGAGGCAGTTCTGTCTATTGTTGGAATAGCATCCGGATTATTTGAAATCGCTGAAGCTGTGTCTTTTGCCATGTTGGTATAGTCAGATGCTATATCATTGTAGACAGGTGTTTCTTGACGAACTGTTATTTTGGTATCCAGAGGCACAAGTTCCATGGCTTTGTTGCATAGTCCTTCTTTTCTTACTGCAGATTTATCAAAGGTGATCAGTCTTTCAGTTTGAACCTCTTGGATTGTAGCAAGATTTGGTCGTCTGCTAATTCTTGGGAGTCCACTGGGCCTACTACTTATTATCGGCCACATGATGTGGTTTGACCAGGTCGATGGACACAACTCTGTTCTCCCTTTTACTAGCAAGGGGCGGTAGTAATACTGATATTGTTCCGTGGATAGCTAAGACAGGTACTGCTTTTCTGTAAGAAGGCCCAAATTCCTTCTTTACTGCGATCTTTTCCCTGACTAGATCCCCAATCTTTGGAATCCAGACAGGTCTTGCTGGGACAGGTGTTTTTTCTTCAGTGGTAGTTTGCTTCTGTGTTGTGTTACTCAGACTTCTTCTGGTTTCATTTAAGTCCTGTAAAACAGCCAAACGATCTTTGACATCAAAGGGTTTTTGTTCCACCGCTGAAGTTTGACAATCGAGGTCTTCGATTATCATTCTAGTACCAAACAGTAATTCATATGGAGTGATTCTACCCAGAGAATTTCTTGGCAGATTATTAAGACTACGTTGGACACTTATTAGATGTTTGACCCACCCATCACCCGAACCGAATACCTTAGCTGTTATGGATTGCTTTATGTCACGGTTTTTTCTTTCCACTACCGCATTACCCTCAGGATGGAAGGGACTAGAATACCGCAATGCAAAGCCCAAGCTAGCCATAGCCTCTTTGTAAGCTCGAGAGCTAAACGCAGGACCCCGGTCAGAGTGTAGCGTGCCGATTGCGTATGTGCCGATAAAGACTCGCAGATCCTTTATAACAGTTCTGACATCAGCCAAGCGCTGGGGCCACATCCAAATAAATCTTGGGCAGGAATTCACTGCGACCATGATATATTTATAGTTACCATCCCTTTGTAAGGGACCACAGTGGTCCAGATAAACACACGCTAGTGGTTTATCTGAAATTAGGAGGGGCGTCTGTGCAGGTTGTTTCACTGTTGAAACTTTTATTTTTTGGCAGATTTCACATTCTAGAACATAGTTTCTAGTTTGTTTCCTCATGTGTGGCCACCAATATCTTTGTTTTAATAATGATACTGTGGCGGAAATTCCTGCGTGTGCAGATGCCAGTCCTTCGTGTGCTGCTAAGATCAGTCCTAACCTATGTTCCATGTTTGGAATTGCCCTGTCCCCCACTCCAGGGATTCGTGCAAAAGGAACATTATTCGCATCAGTTATATATGAGCACTTTACTGGAAACCCTTTCGGGAGTGTCTTACCACTGTCTTTAACTGAAGCAGTGACAGCTTGCATTATTTCGCTGTCTATTTATGTTTTCGACCGAGTGATTGTAGCTACAGAAGCCGTTTGCACAGCTGCCTTCGCGGCTTCATCCGCCAATGAATTCCCTACAACGTGAACGCCATCACGCTGATGACTCAGTGTATGAATCACGTGAGTCTTTTGTAGTTTTTTCTGTAATAGAACTACTTGTTCCCAAAGCATTTTATGCTTAATTGTGCCACCTTTTGTGTCTTTGAAACCGTTTTGAATCCAGTTCTGCAGATATTCATTGTAAGACTGGACGCAGTAATACAAATCGCACACTGAGTGTGGGGAATTCACGATCGGTATTTTCTAGCGCCATCTTGAAAGCCTGTATTTCAGATCGCTGAGCTGTACAGTCTCCGAATGATTGAGTTTTAGTGACCATAGGTTGAAATTTACCTTCGCGCCAGCGACCTTTAACAATCGCACATGCAGCACTATAGGCTTGTTTACCCCCAATTGCGGGCTGTGCTGATTCGTCTGTATAGATTATACATTCGTAATGTTCTAGAGGCAGAATTTCGGTCGGCAAAGGACATTCGTGTTCGTATTGTAGGAATTCTTGTGTCTTCAAGTAGGGGTCAAATACTTATTCAATATCTGTTGCAGCAAGAGAATTAACCCATTGTATCGATCTAACGATCATTATGTGTTTACCCAGATCGAGAGATCTCTCTTTTGCTACTGCAGTTTGAACCGCTGTCAGAACTTTTTCTGTAGAAGTGAATTTTATTTCCGCTTGTGTGTACAAGTGTGATTTGTATGCTATCGGTACCTTTTCACCTTCATTAAAGGTCAGGTATTTGAATCCGCATCTCCCTGGGATGATTCGGATCACAAGATTGCGCGTATTATCGCGTGTTTCTAACTGTGTTTTTGATAACATGTCTGTTTGCACTGAACGCAAAATTTCTGTATGGTTTTGAGTTCAATATGTTGGTTTGAAATCAGGTTTGATTAGTTCGTAGAGAGGTTTAACCCTTTCTGTGTAATTTAGAACATAAGTTCTTCCGAAATTCAGGAAACCTAGAATTGATTGTAAGTTTTTCAGCGTTTTCGGAGGTTGGAGCAGTGCACATTTCTCTAGGAAGTTTGCTGCCAGGCTCTTGCCACTTGATAACTCGTATCCTAAGAATAGGACGTTGAGGTGGGCAATTCGTGATTTCTTAAAATTGAATTTATACCATTCAGAAGCGAACCCAAGTATTATGGTGTTCACTCTTTTCAAGTGCACGTCCAAATCATCGTCTGTAAGATAGATGTCATCGACATAAGATAATGCCTCATCATCGTACATTTGTAGTAACTCCGTTATTCTGGCGGAAAATAACCCTGGACTATTCTTGAATCCATGGGGGAGACGGCAAAATTGTCGCTGTGTCCCCATGATTGAGAAAGCGGTCAAGTGCCTGCTTTCAGGTGCAATGTTTTGACAGAAAAACCCATTTTAAATATCTAATGTGGTTTTATATTTTTTACGCACGATGTTATTCATCAGTGCTGCACTGTGCTCGTTTTGTACTGCAAAAGTTTTGCAACAAGAGTGTAAGTGTCTGTAGTCCAAAACTAGACGATATGTATTGTCTGGTTTGGAGACAGGAAATAAAGGATTGTTCATTGATGAGGTGCATGTTTCAATCACCCCTTGGTATTCAAGTTGATTTAAAATCTCCCTGACCTGTTTTTTTGCTTCCTGTTTTACAGGATATTGCCTTTGCATTGTTGGTTGATTTTTTTTAACTGGATTTTATGGTGAAGAGAATCCTCATCCCATCCTACGTGATTTTTTATATAATGCTGGAGCCTGAGCTACTGCCCATTTCCTGGCATATGTGTATTTTTTATGAATTGGAATGTGATTTGAGAAGGCTGGCATAATTATCTCTTCGCCATGTGGGCACTCCCTAATAAATTCAGGTGGCCAGTTTTGTTCAGCTAGAAGAATGTCATAACCCTTGGAAAGCTTATTCCAAAAGAGTTTTTATTTTCCTAGTTATGTCCCCCTCCACCCGGAGTGTTACTTCATATATCTTGTGGGGTATACTAACCCTGGTGTCTGCAGTTTCAACTTGGATGCATTCATTCAAGTCCACTGTCTCTAGGTGACCCTTCAAGATCCTGTGAACTATGGTTACTTCTGCTGCGCTGTCTAGCATTGTCTGGGCCCACTCCCCGTTCTTGGGTTGTGTCCTCAAGATCCTCGGCATGTCTGATCTTTACACTTGCTACCTTCTTCTTGGTGAATTGAGTTTTCTCATTTTTTGGAACGTGCTGTTCGTCTTTGGACTTCACGCGTTCTTCTTTTTGTTCTGATCGTCCTCTTCTTTCTGATTTCTGCGAGGAAGTCTGAAAGGTACGAGAGGAACGTGTATCAGTATCTTGATATCTATCAGGTTTTCTTAAGTTATCCCTATTTCTGAGGTTGTACCTCTTTTCAGAGGGCTCCCGTTGGGGAGACCTACCTCCCTGTTGGTGAGATCTTCCTCTGGACTAGGAATGCTTCTCTTTAGGAAGTGTTTGTTTAGTGTTTTCCCACTTCTTTTTAGGAGTAGTGAGATTATTTTTAATTTAAAACTTTTTCAGGATTTTCTGTTAGTTGTGGTTTTAATGGTTTCCCTCCCAAACTATCTCTACCTAGTTCTTCATAGGATTTTTCAATAATTCTGGCAAGCTCATACGGTTGCTCAGTAATATCGGTTTCTTTTAGCTTCTGGCGGATTGCCACTGATGCTGCTTCACCTTTAATGTTGGCTAATAATATAGCCGAGACCTGTTTGAAATCTTTTAGTAATTTCATACCAAGATTTAAGGCAGGTTCTGGTCCATATTCATTTTGAATCTGTCTTAGGACGTCTGGTATTACTGCCATAGACGGAACACCATGTGTTTTTGTGTAGATTGAAGCAAAGACTGTACCCCAAGTGTCACAGTACTCCACATGTGGTGCTATCCCCATTGGTAACCAGATTGTCAGAATTCTGTGTTTCTCATGAGGGGTACTATCAGGGAATATTGCCTCAATTTGAGTAATTTTCTGAGCTAACCAGAACGGAATTTGTTCCCTTTTTGCTGGTAATTTACCAATGTCTGTGGTGTGATTTTGTTTGTGTTCCCCTGGTGCGGGGTGTGCTGTGGAATCCTCACAGTAGGTTGGACTGTTAAGCTCCGCATGACATATTGAACCAATTGTCTATGTATTTTAATTAATTGTTTTAGCTGTACTAACAGTTCTGGACCTGTCATATTGTCTATGTCAGGATGTGGTGTAAAGCTGGCTAGTACCGGCCATGTCCCTCCTGGTCTACCTAGTGGACCGAGCCTTGTTATGTGATTTTGATGTTGTAGGGCGCCTTTAAACCAGAGCTGATGCTCTTGGGAAGTTAATGGAATTTCAACGTCCTCGTAAGGAACATATTCCGTTGGAGGTTCCTCTACTTTGTAGTAGTGAAACTTGCGTGTTCCTGCATCTGCTGGAGGAAACTGAATCCATGAATAGAATACTTCTGTCTGCCGATATTCATGTGCCTCTTTAACAAAGATTACTTTACCACATCTCGATGATACTCCATTGTTTATGAGTTTGTCAGTTATTGTTTTTCTTACATTTACCGGGATGATTATAACATCCGGGTCATTCTATAAGAGATTTCTGTCATCGAAAACTGCTTGTGCTGCAGCCACAGCTAATTCTTCGTCACTATTCATTATTTTGTTGACTGAAGAGTTTGAAGAACACGCTTCAAGGAGACAAAGATTAGGTGCACAATATTTTGGATCACTGTATCCTTCAACGTTGAACAAACCAAAAACTAATACATAGGACTTTTCCTCCTTCTCAGTTTTGGCGGATATTATCCTTTTTACCCACTCCAGACATCGTTTGGAGTTTGTACGGGAAAAAAGGGGTCTGTGAAAAGCACGACTGAGTTACTCTAGTATCTAGCCTTAAATTATCGCCTTATCAAAAGTTGGGCGCCATGTAGTGTAGTTCCTATATTCCCAATCGGCTCTGCGCATTGGAATAATATATCCTGTAGTTTAGACGTAGGACTGAGGTCGACTAGGTCTCTACCGAATATATTAAACTTAATTGTGAGTGCCAGCTAGCTCAGAGCTCACTAGAGACTTTCTCGAATTCACAAGAAGGGATTAGTGTCTGACAACTGCATAAACATGACCACTTTGTTTCCCAAGAATAAGAAATCAATCTCTAGAGTCGCGGAAACAATAGATAGCTATTTTACTCAGTCAATCGTGCATGCTTAGGTTCACCAGAGGTGCTGAGAAATGGAGAGACTGGCGTTTTCAATAAGAAGTATTTATTGAACAGTCTTCTTTTTCAAGCATAAGAAATGTACTGCTACAATCGTAATACTGGTTATAAAGTACAACGCGTACAGCACGAAGAGAATTATAAAATAATACTGTAAAAGCATGATATGGTTTCTAAGCTGATTTCTCAGCAGGAGAAAAGACAGCGTCTCTGTGCGTCAGCTGGAGGGTCGGCTTCCTTCTGTACTTGCTGCTGCAGGGCGCATCGGGCAAGTAGATAGTCGAACTGCTCCAAACCACCGTGTGTTCGTCTGGGCAAATAGGCATATTTATACCTTGAAGGTGCCGAGTTTGACGTATGATTGGACATAATAACGTCATCAAAGACTCAGTTCTTTGAAAACTCCATGATTTCCTAGATAAATTAGAATTCAGGCAAGGGGAAGTCCCTAGCTGCTGAAGGCGGGTTTTTCTAAGAAATTGTTGTTGGTTCTCGGAACTTAGTGGAAGTAGCCATGCTGTATTTGGGCTGCATAGGCTCAGTCTAAATATGGTAATGATTTCTATGCCTATATAAGGATCGGGTAATGTATACCTATATATGGCCATGAATCGGGAAAATTACACTAGGGTCCTAGATTCCTACACAACAAGATGTTTTACAGTTTTGGCATTTTACTGGGACATAACCTATTTTTGCTATATTTTGTGCTTTCAACCTCCTTCCAGTTAATAGAAGAAAAGGGTACGAAAGCTAAAATGGATCCTGGAAAGCTATGCATTTCGGAAAAGTAGACAAAAGTTTGAATTCAGCAAGTGGTCATTTATGTAGATCCTTCAATGTTTTTTTATTAGAAACAGTTGAAAATAGGAAAAATTGAAAATGAGTTGAAAAAAACAACCATTTGTGCTAACGTTTTCACCTGTAACTTCTTTTTAAGTAAGACAGATTTTTTAAAGAAATATACCGTTACATCCGCTGGCCCTTGCTGGTTGTGGGGATATATAGGACATGTAGGTTCACTAAGAACCCGACGAACCCAGAGCCAATAACTGATGGTTGGTCTTGCAATGGATTTTTATTGTGCACCGGGTGTATATCAATTCATTTGGGAAAGTAATAACAGTAATTGATGTGAATGCCCCCAATCGTTGTAAGGGTGTCATTGACTGTATGATTGAGCAGATTGAACATCTGATCACCTTATCTTTTCAGGAATGTCACGTGCCTGATGTATGGAAAATGGCACAAGTTATACCCCTGAAAAAAAAGCCAATATACATATTTCCCAGCTGCAAAATCTCCGTCCTATCTCTCTCCTCCCCTTCTGTGGGAAAGTTGTGGAGAAGATAGTGAACAGTCAACTCATGAAATTTGTCGAGGAAAACTCTCTTCTCCATTTCACGCAGTCAGGGTTTAGAGCAGGCCACTCTACAGAGTCGGCGATTCTCTTCTCCACAGAATGTTTGAGACAACTTGCAGATGAGGGGCAGACGGCAGCGTTGGTTTTACTAGACTTCAGTGCAGCATTTGACACCGTGCTGCACTCAACGCTGCTGTCTCGCCTCTCAGACTTGGGAGTAGTAGGACCAGCCCTGGAATGGATAGAGTCCTTTCTAGAAAACAGGAGTTTTCAGGTACACTGCCCTCCTCACAAATCGTCTCTTCGCAAACTGAGACATGGGGTTCCACAGGGCTCAAGTCTGAGCCCCACGCTCTTTAATCTTTACATGGAGCCCCTAGCCCGTATTGTGGAAGCTTTTGGTGTGGATATCGTCACATATGCTGACGATACCCAACTAATAATTACACTTACCCACAATCAGGCAGAGGATGCCACCAACTTTTCCAACTGCATGCTATCTGTGGCAGGGTGGATGAACAACAACTGCCTACGCCTTAATGGCGATAAAACAGAAATGTTGGTGGTTGGTAAATCCCCCTCTGCCTGGTCGCAGGCTTGGTGGCCAACAGAATTAGGTGCGATCCCCCGCCCAGCGGACTCTGTGAAGAATCTAGGAATTTGGCTGGATGCGGAGCTTTCTTTTAAGCAACAGATTAGCACAATTACGGGTAAATGTTTCGGAATATTAAAAACACTCCGTAAAGTCCTGGATCTGCTCCCCATTAGTGCCAGGAAGACACTTATTCATGCCCTAGTCACTCCACATTTGGACTACGGCAACGCACTTCTCCTAGGCTTAAGCAGAAAAGGCTTACACCAATTACAATGCGTCCAAAATGCGGCTGCCCGCCTGGTACTTAACCTTCCACGCAGGGCATCTGGAAAAACAGCATTACGTAAACTTCATTGGCTCCCTATTGAGGAGCGCATCAAGTTCAAAGCTCTTTGTTTTGCCCATCGCATTGCCCGGGGAAAAGGGCCAAGTTACCTGCACAACCTTCTCACTATCCATCGCCCCACCCGGAATCTTAGATCTGCTGGAGCGATGTTGTTTCAGCTCCCTCGTGTACGCAGGACTAGGATGGGAGGTAGCTCCTTTCGCTTTCTTGCAAGTAAGCACTGGAACAGTCTCCCTCTTGACTTGCGCATGGAGCCCTCAGAAACGAGATTCAGACTAAAATTAAAAACCTACCTTTTTCCAAGTCACTAATTGTTTCTCTGTAGCCTAGGACCCAGATCGGCCCGGACCTCGGCCTCTTCAGGGAGCAGTAGCATTTCTTAGCGCGGGGACACACTGTCTTTAGTGTAACCTGGCGCTTTAAAAGTGGTTTTATTATTATTATTATTATTATTATTATTATTATTATTATGGTACATCTTCAGTTCTCCATGACATGACCCTTTCCATCAATGCACTTTTGTTCCACCTCCTCCTCAGGCAGAGGCTAACCTTCTTAGGTGCAGTGTCAGACACTGCCGGTTTGAAAGCTTTTCCTCCTCAGAGGATTTAAGATCTTTTGGAAATATTTCAGATTTTTCTGGATCATTCTTTGATTTTGGATCCACAAGTCTTCCACTTGCTGGGCCTGATGGCCTTGTTCTTTCTGTTGGTGCCAGGGGCTGTATGAACACGCTTTAGTGGTGCTTAAGACAAGTGTGGCTCCAGCATCAGCAGGCACCCTCTTAGCTTTGGTGCAGGTTTTCAACTGTTCTCACGGACCTCCATTGTTGGATGTGCCCCTCCATTGTCACGGGGGGTTTTCCCTCCACCCTTTTCAGCTGCAAGCCACCTTGATTAAAGACTCCTCCTCTCTGGGCAGGGACACTTCTGGGTGCAGTGACAGTATGAGGCTTTTGCTTCATATAAGAGCAACACTTGCATATTGTGCTCCAGTTGCAAGCAGTTCACCCTGCTCAGAAGCCCTTTCTCACTTCCATCTTCGGCGGTTTCATTCCAGTGATATGAACACAACGGCTATCCATTACATAGATTGGGTGGTGGCGGACTTGGACCTTATTTTGGGAGACTCCACGGCTGTGGGAGTTGGCTACCTTTGTCCCATAGTATCAGCAAAATAATGATACACCCACGTTTTCTGGTTTTCTATCCAGAGAAGCTGGTACTTAACACATGCCCTCCTTTCTTATCTGTCTTCCTTTCAGTTGGACCAGTGCAATGCTCTTGTGTCCTCACGTCTTACTCTTCGTCCCACCAGGGAAGAGGTGAGGTTTCGTAAACTGGACCCAAGGTGCAAAGTATCCTCCAACATTGACATTACAACACGAGAACAATTGAACGATCAATTCTGAGTGAGGTGTGTAGAAGCAGGCAATAACTGTTCCTAATCCTACAATTTCAAGTTGAGTGCATAAAGATCTGCTACACCTTGGTTTTTCTTGCTCCTACTTGGGGTGTTCTGATGCCTGTTTGCCAGGCAGCCATTTGGTCTGTTTCACATACTCTTGCAAAGCTTTACTGCCTCACAGTAAAAGAGACTTTGTCAATGCTGTTTTGCATGACTTGCGTGATTAAGTAAGATGGCACTCCTCAATACCAACTACTGGAGAGTATTGCTTTGGGACTTTTTTGTAAGGTGAAGAATCTGCTGGAATTAATATGCTGCAGTAGAAAAGTGTATAAAGCAACAATATCTCAATTGGATTCACTTGAGCAACAGATATATTTGCATGTACAAGACATTACAAACGATCTGGACGAAAGAGAGACTCAGAATTTTTGATTTCTTAGAAGTGTATATAGCAACATATATTTAAGGAAAAGGATTTTTTGCAAAATAATCAAACAAAACTGTTAGGAGAAAACAGCACGGCATGCATATAATGCAGTGGCAACCCAAGGGGGCTTTGTGCACTTCGTGATAATGAGACAAACGGTGATGGCGCGAGTGACATATGGGTGAAAAACAGCGAAGGACACAAAATGACAAAATAAAAACAATATATACAAGATTGGTGGATCCTTCTTGGCGAATGAATAATTGCGATTATTTTGGGAACCAAAGACAGTACTGCGCCATGAGTTGCGCTGTTAATGGGGTCATAATAAGCGATGTCCAGGCCACTTTTGCAATAAATCAGCGTGAATTTATTTAGATATACGTTCAATCACTCAACGCGTTTCGGAGGGAAACCTCCTTGCTTACGAGTGTATGTGTGTGTATATATATATATATATACATATTTTTGCGTGTCATTACTCTTGCTGCTACTTGGATTTGTACTATTTGCACTATTTGTAAATACTTTATTTTTCTATACATGGCGGAAATAATTTTTTGGGATGTTTACACTTTAGATTGTACATAGATGAATTCATTTATCATGTGCATAATAATTGTAGTGTGTTTTTTGTATTGATCAAGTTTTGCAATTTTTACATGTTTCTATCGTGTATTTTTGTAAATTCAGATACATAATTGATTGTAAATATGTATATTGCTTTATCTTGAATCAAGGTAGCTCACATGGGCTTCATCCTCTCTTTTTCCGCTGTTTATATTTACAGCAAGTGTGCTTTTGGAATATTTCTTCCATTTCTATGACACGTGGTAATGCATTGTCACTTTAAATGGTCCAGCTTGATGCACGCAGTTTGTCATGTGATCAAGCCTCCCTGGAAGCGAAACGCGTCATGGCGGCAGCGCTGGCTTTTATGGAATAAAGACACCGTTCACCAGCACCTTTTGGGTCGGCTCTTTGTTGCTGAGTATTTGAACTGTTTGCTGTTTGCTGTTCTATGCGACAAGATTCACGATATATATATATATATATATATATATATATAGAGAGAGAGAGAGAGAGAGATATATATTCACTGAAAAAACCATAGGTTTCACACCAGTTATAGTTAGCTGAACATTTTACTCATACAAAACCATTGAAATTCCCAAGTTATAGTTAGTTGGACTCACTATAACTCGCGCGCCCGCAATCCACTGCTGATGTCACATATTACATCATTCATGACATGGTCAGTGACATCACTGATGACATCTCAAATGACATCACTGATGACATCACTGATGACATCTCAAATGACATCACTGATGACATCATCCAGTGTCTGTGTGTTTCTGTATAGTTTAAATATGTTTTATATATTGAAGAATGAGTGGATGTATAAGTGTCTGGATGAAGGATTTAGAAGTGAGTGATTAAATGTGTCTTACTGAATGCATGGGTTAGTGACTAAACTGTCTGAATGTGTGCATCATTATGTCTGTTGTTGTGTAAGCTGCTGCATGTGTTGATCAGTAGCTATATGAGTGGCTATATGGATTATTGATTGGTTGGCCAAGTATTTGTATGTGAGGCTGAGTGTGTGTGTGGGTGCCTGGGAGGTGTGTGACTCTGTGCATAGATGTGTGAGCAGTTGATTCACTTGGTGTATGGGTTTAAGAGTGCATGTGGAAACAGCTGTATGGGCGGTTGACTATGTGCATGGGTGTGTTGGTTAGTGAATGGATATCTCAGTGCTACATGTCCAAGTAAGTACATATGTAAAACATAGTGCTTGGGAGAGTTGGCATATGTAAATGACTATACATGGGAGCCTGTGATTGCGTAAGTGGATGTATGGATCAATGTGTACTTGTATCAGTGATTGTAAAAGAGAGTAAGTATGTGTTAGTATATGTTTGAATATGTAAGGTTTAGTGTGTATAACTGTGTAGTTGAGGAAATGGGAGTGTGATTGATTCTTTGCATAACTTACTAGGTGTGTGAGTAACTGTGGGGGAGTGTCAGTGTGTGAGTGTCTGTTTAGGTGTATGAGTGGATATGATAGTGTTCTATTGATGAGTGACTGTATGTATGAGTGATTGTATGGGTGAATGAGTGGATGTGTGTGTAGACCTAGAAATTAGTGAGTGCGTATGTAGTTACTGGTATTGGTGTGTCAATAATTTCAGGAATGGTAGTTTGTATTTAACACTGGGTGTATCAAAGGTTAGATTAGAGTGTGAGGAGGTGCATTGTAGTATCACATGGATGATGTCATCAGTGTTGTCATTTGAGATGTTATCAGTGATGTCACTGACCATGTCATGAATGATGTAATATGTGACATCATCAGCAGTGGATTGCGGGCGCGCAAGTTATAGTGAGTCCAACTAACTATAATGTGGGAATTTCAATGGTTTTGTATGAGTAAAATGTATGAGAAGAGAGGAAGGGAAGTAAAGGAGAAGGTTTCAAAGAAGGTGAGTGTGGCAGTATGGCTGAGTTATAGGGAGTGAGCGTGACAGAAGAGGAGTGAGAGACTAAAGGGACGGAGAGAATGAGGCTAACCGAGACAGAATGAGGGAAGGGGAGTGTAGAAGTAAGAGGACAGAAGGAGTAAGAGAAGGAATTAGTGAAGTGGAGTGAGGAGAGTAAGGGAAGAGAAGAGTGAAGGAGCAAAGGAAGGAAAGAGAGAGGAAGCAAACTAAAGGAGAAGGTCTGAAAGAAGGTGAGTGTGGGAGTATGGCTCAGTTATAGGGAGTGAGCGTGACAGAAGTGGAGTGAGAGACTAAGGTGATGGAGAGAATGAGGCTAACAGAAAGAGATTGAGGGAAGGGGAGTGTAGAAGTAAGAGGACAGAGGAAGAAAGAGAAGGAGTAAGTGAAGTGGAGTAAGGAGAGTAAAGGAAGGGAAGAGAGTAAAACAATGAAGTAAGAGAAGAGAGGTAAGAAAGTAAAGGAGAAGGTCTGAAAGAAGGTGAGTGTAAGAGAAGAGTGTGAAAAAGGGGAGTAAACGTGGGGATTCAGAATAAGTGAGGCAAGCGCAATAAGGGAACAGGTGTGGGAGCATCAAATAAGAGTAGTGAGGTTAAGGAAAAGAGTATAGAGAAAATACATTTTGTACATCAAAATTACCTTATAAGTAATGTAAACTTAATTTCATATTTCCATTAAAATTTATCTGTGAAAGACAAAAAAAGTTAGAATATGTATAATATATATTTTATAATACAAGAGACAAAGTACGACATTAAAAGTCATAAAAGGTTAGTAAGAGATGAAGTAGAAGTGAAGTAGTCAGAACGAAAAACAAAGGAATGGAGAGAGAGCAAATTACTAAAAGGATAATGACATAGATACATTCAGTGACAGTGAACAAGAGCAGGAGAGAGAAATAAACTGAAGGTGAGTAAGATCCTAAAGAAATATGCATTACGAAAACTAAAGGCAGAAAGGGGAGAAAAGAAAGGGGAGTGAGTGACAGAGAAGCAGGAGTGAATAACAGTGGATTTATTACAATGAGGCATGGAAGGTGAGTGATGGTGAATGTAGGGTTGTAAGACAGTGTGGACACAATGGGAGTGAAGGTAACAGAGAGGGAGTTAGGGAAGACAAGTAAGAATATGAGAGAATAGAGGGAGTAAGACAAACAGTGTGTAAAGGGCAGTAAGGTGAGTAAAGGAAGGAGAATGACTGAGAGAGCAAAGGAAGGGAAGAAAGGGAAGAAAAGTGAAGCAAAGGGACTGGGAAAAGGTGAGTACGTGACGAAAGAAAGAAGAAGGGTAGTTAAAGATGATGATGAACGAACTGAAGTAAGGAAACAAGGATGAGGGAGGGTGAGTACAGGAGAGTGAGGTTGATAAAAAAGGAAAATAAAAAGAGGATAAAAGCAAAATGAGCTTGAGACAAAGGAAGTGAAAGAGTGAGAACATAGACGTAGTGAAGGAAACACTGGCAGAAAGAAACTGAGTAAGAGAGCAAAGAAAGAAGTACGGGAGTGTGGGTGAGTTTTAGGGAGTGTGGATGACGGAAGAGGAGTGAGAGAGTAAGAGGATCGAGAGACTGAAGCTAAGAGACAGGGAGTGAGGGAAAGGGAGTGAGGATGTGAGAGGACAGAGGAAGTGAGAGAAGGAGTGAGTGAAGTGTAATAAGGTGAGTGAGAGAAGGGGAATTATTCATGAAACAAAGAAAAAAAACAAGGGGAAGGGGAGTGAAGTAGAGTGACTGACAGCTGGAAAGTAGTGAATGGGAGAGAGGGAAAGGGCAGTGAAGGAGTGGTTAATGAGAATAAGTGAGGAAAGTGGAATAAGGGAAGGGAGGTGAGGGAGAGTGAAACAAGGCCAGTGAGGGTGAGTTAAGAGGAGTGATAGAGGGTGGAAATAGTTAAGTGACCATAAGTGAATGGGAAAATAATATATATTTAATAATAGAAAATACAAAATAATTTCAACAACATGTTATGTGGTTTATTTTTGCTGTTCTCGGAATATGTTGAATTTCACTTAAAACAGTGACTTCAATAGTACTCGTCATATAACAGTGGGCAAAAAAAACCACAATCAAAATGATTGTGTTTAAAAAACCCATAAAATCATTTCTTAAATAATGTAAAATTTTAAAAAACATATCTAAACTCACTTTTGATCCATCCACCTTTCCACGAGGCCAAATAGTATATGGAAAGTCCTTTTCTTTGGAAATTAGTCCAGAATATTCTTAATTTCTCATTTACTTTCTGAAAGAAAAGCTCCAACCTCTTTTACATTATGAACAAGAGTTTTATTTCCACCTCTAGCTTACTTTTTATAAATAATTTGTATAATACTCACAGCACACACTATATGATATACATATATTATCTCTGAGAACTACATGTTTTTTATTATCTTCATCACTCTCATTCAGAAAGTAATTTTGAAGAGCAAACTGAAATTGAAATTAAAATATTTATAAAGCGCACATACACCACGCGGTTTCTTGGCGCTAGGACATAAAACCAGGAGAGAGCAAAAAGACGGCCAACTAACATGAGAAAGCTTGAGTGAACAAAAATGTTTTTAAGGATTTACGGAATTCTGAATAATGGGTGGAAAGTCTAAGGGAGGAAGGAAGGACATTCCAGAAAGTAGGCGCAAGCGTAGCAAATTTTGCGCCACCTGACCTCTTCTTCTTGAAACGAGGGACAACCAGAAGAGATTGTGAAGAGGAACGCAATTCTCTGCTAGGACAGTATGCCTAAGTTATATTAACTGCTACAATCTTCATAGGCCAATTACCTTCCCTAAAATTTCGGTTGTAAGAACACTAGGTAAGAATTTAGTAAGTCCGAAGGCAAACGTTGTTTGAAGGTCAATTGAGTATTATTACAGAGCTTCCAGCCTTTTTGACATTTTAAATAACATGTGTAATGTCCTGATGTTGTTGAGGGACCATCATGGTAAATAATTGCTGCAGTTGTAAAGGTTCTTCCTGAAATTGATAATTGAGAAGCCACAAAATTTTTAATTAATGTTGTCAATTTAGTTCCATCAGGTCTACATCGTTGGAACATTAAAATAACATACTGTCCATATCTTCGTAAAAATAAAGTTGATAGCATTGCAGATTTACATTGAGTACAGACCATGTTTTGATTTGCTTCCCTAACTAAATTATTAAAAGACACTGATTTGCAGTCTGGTAAAGTCAAATATATAAATCTTTCAGTGTCTACTGTAGTACTACTTGAAAAGGAGCAATTGCCGCAGTCATGTTGCCATTTATAAGAAAGGCCAAAAAGATTTTCTACATCTACACCTTCATCTTGCAAAACAACAAGCATATACATTAGAAATTCCTGACAATCTTGCTGAATATTCTGTATAAATTGATTTAGACCAGAACATATGTCTAAAACCTTTCGAATTTCAGAAACACTTTGTATTTTTGTTCTATCACTGCTACATTTCTCTAATACAGAATTTAATAAACAACAAAGGGCCATATGTAGGTGGCCAAATACCGGTCGGTAACGGCCGATTTCGGCCGTTACCGACCGGTATTTTGATTTTCTGATGTAGGTGGCCAAAATATTACCGATTCTGTATATTTACCGAATCGGTAAATTTACCGAATCTGTAAATTACCGAATCGGTAAATGTACAGAATCGGTAATATGGGATGTAGGTGGCACTGGAAACAGTGCCACAGGCCCTTAGGAATTCGTTATTTACCATGAAATATTATGGCATGGTAAATAACGAATTCCTGTGTACATGCACATCTGTGCATGTACACCTGTGCCATGTGGCACACAGACATGCCCTAAGGGCATGTCTGTGTGTCACATGGCATAAAAGCCAGAAACAGGGGTGCAACAGGGTGTCAAAGTGACACCCTGTCCCCCTTGTAAAATCGGACATTTTACCGAATCGGTAATTACCGATTCGGTATTTGCTATTGAATCCTATGGGCTTCAAGGCCCATAGGAATCAATGGCAAATACCGAATCGGTAATTAGCGATTCGGTAATTACCGATTCTTACCGATTCGGTAATTGTTAAGGAATAATTACCTACATTGCATTTACCGAATTGTAAATACCGAATCGGTAAAAATCGGTATTTACGATTCGGTAAATGCAATTTACCTACATATGGCCCAAAGTGTTTGATCACGATTTTCAGCAATCTGTTCTTGTACAGTTTGGAGAAAGAAAACAACATTAACCACAACATTAGCATAGCAGTTGACACCAGAACTATTTTCAAACTGAAATCCAACAACATCTTTAACTGAATCCATTTAGTTTCTGCTTACAATTACTGGTTCATCTACCTTTTTTCTTTTTGCTACAACTTCACTACAATTTTTCTCATTTCTTCTTTTTCGGCCTACCACATGCTTTTCAAACAGAGGATATTGAGGTAAATTTGGAGCATACTCTCTTCTTAACCTATTATATTCTTTTACACAATTTAGATCTGCATTAATCTTTGTCTCATCAAAATCAATCAAGTACAATCCTGATAAAGTTCTGACTCGAGATAAAGCAACATATGCCAAACCCTCCTTGAACACAGAATTTCCAATATTCACCAAAGCACTATCAACACTTAAACCTTGAGATTTATGAATAGTTACTGCATATGCCAAAGAAACAGGAAACTGTTTTCTGCGGACATATAAATCTTTCACTAGCAAAAAACGGGCAGAACAACGACTGATTTGTTGTACTTCTTCAATACCATCAAATTTAATTTTTATAATTTCAATTCCATCTCTATTTCGGTAATTCACAAAATCCACAACATGACCTATTGCTCCATTTACTAAACCTCTTTCCACATGTAAATTACGTCATAAAATTATACGACAATTTAAAGATGCATACAGAGTCTTTTCCATACTAGCAGTTTTAGATATTGTCTTCTCTAAAGAATCTAATTTTGATTTCAACTTTTCTGACAAAATAATAGTTGCTCCTTCATGTTCTATTTTATCAATAGCTTCCAGTTTCACAATCTCTTGATTTTCCAACTTTAACATTTTGTTGTTGAAGATTGAACATTCTTGCAGAGTTGGCATCAAGCATATGACAGATTTGTTTTCAGGAATTTTATTAAAAATATTCTGTGGGAGAATATTTTCATTTGGAAACAAATTTGAAATTAATCGTCCATGTAAAGCTTCTTTGCCATGCTCAGTTAGTTTTCCAATTCTTACATCTTGTAGAATATTTTTATAATCTTCATCCTTTGCCTGTCGCATGTTTTGAAGCAGTTCTGCATATTTGAAATGTAACCATATGTTAACATTTCCAATGCTTCCTAAGCACTTCCTGGTGTCTTCATGCGTAAGCATTTTAAACACTGGCTGTCCTTTCACTGGAGTTATTTGCAGTAGATCTCCAAAAACAATGATGTGTTTGCCTCCAAATAACACATCATAGTCTGTTTTAAGAATTTCTTGCATTCTTAAATGCACAAAAGCAAGCATTACATTTGATACCATGCTTACTTCATCAATAATAAGAAGTTTCATTTTCTTTAGGACTCTTGAAACTTCATAACAAGCTCCTCCAGATAGCTTGTGGTATTGTAATTTGTTATCATGCTCCACTGGCAGCATCAATAAGCGATGTACAGTAATCCCTTTAATGTTGTGTGCTGCCAACCCAGTTGGAGCAGTAACAACACAAGAGAGCGATGGCTCCGCTGTTTTCTGCAAATATGTTGCAATCGCTTTAATCGGGAAACTTTTCCCAGTTCCTGCTTCTCCACTCACATATAGTCGGACAGGTACAAATGATGTATATGAGCACTCTTTTTTCTCATGAGATAAACCATGCTCAATGTGTTCTGTGACTTCGTCATATATTTGTCTCTGCTCAGCGTTTAGTTCTTTTTCCAAATCTTCTAAGTAAACTCCATCCTCCTGAGCTTGTTCCATGGCTCTTTCAACTTCATCCATGGCAGTAGCAGCTTCATTTTGTATAATTGGTCCTCCTAGTGGATCCTGCCTCAATGAAGCAGAACTCTGACTATCTTGAGAACTGTCTCTAGCAATCTCTGCTGCAATTGTAGCTTCTTGCTGTATTTCCTCGTTTAACATTTGCAGATAATTTGAAAAAACAGGACATTCTATCGTATCCTTGGTTGCATTGAACGAATCTTCATAAGTAAGAAAATCTCCAAGTAGTTCCTCTTCTCTACACCAAGGCTTAAAGAGTTGCAAAAGAGCTAAGTAATAAAATTCCCTTTTGTCTGGAGAATCACAACTCAATTTTCGATGATTAATCAAATGGCCTTTTCTTTGTTTCACTAGACAGCCTTCACAACCAATTACAGCATATACACCTTTATTGATGTCTTCTGTGACGTTCTTTTTAAAAATATAGGTTTGCAGAACTTCATAGAGACAAGCGTTCTCAAGGTGAGTACTTCTATTTGGATAGTATGTATCCAACATGTTTGTTTTCAAAATATCTGTACTGTCCGGTTCTTTCTCCGCCAAATACTCTATTTCTTGTACAGATTTCAAAACTCGGTTTCGTGTTACAGCAAGACCTAGACTCACCCAAATGATGGTTCTAGATTTGGCATATAGACTTGCTGATGACAACCGATCAGAACATTCATATGCTCCAATTTCTCGATGCGACAACATCTTCAGACTGTAACTGTATAATTTCTTGCTTAGACTCTTTTCATGTGAAATTTCCCCCCACATTTCCTTCAGTTCCGTCTTTTCTGATTTTGTGATGTAAGACGTCACATATCGAGCCACAGCCATAGAGTTGTCAGCCGCATATTGAATATCCATGTTAGCATTCCACATGGACAAAATGACTGGGTTGTAGTCATTTATGAATTTGGATTCCTCATTTCTTCTTAGGTTGTATGTATTTTTGGGTGATTTTCTTGTCACAGTATGTCGCAGATAAGACATAAAATTGTTGACTCTTCCTTTCAATGTTACTGGACGTGGAAATGCAAAATGACATTTCGTGTTGAACTTGTCCTTGGATTTGTATTTTCGACGACAGTATTTCCCACAACCATGGCTTTGAAAGCGTAAAACTTGGTGTCTTAAATTGTTTTCTTCTGTACTTTTCGGAACAGCACATGTAGAATACTGCTCAATGAAACTCATCACTTTCTCATCTGAATCTGTTCCAAATTTAGGTGCATCTTTAATCCATAGCAGCATATGTATATGACGAGCACCTCTTGCTTGATACTCCTTTCCCCAAAAGAAATCCAACACCTCTCCAAGCGGAGGATTTTTATTGTTTGTAATAAAAGACATCATAGCTTCAAACCTATGATTGAAATACCTGCATACATTAACTGGATCCAAAGAGCACAGTTCTCCAGGTGTCTTGTATTAAATATTTTCAATGTTTTTATTTGCCTCTTGTAGAAATTCAAGTAAATCTTCCCAAGCATACTCAGCACAGCTAAGAGTGAGGAACCATGTAGGAGTTCCTAGGTTTCTTAGCATACATTTCAATTCCCCATGACGACCGTACCAATACTCGTTAGTACCACGCTGACATGCCATGAGATTAATTAGCTGAGATTCCAAAACACTGTCTTGCAGTTTCACTTTATCCATAAAATCCCTTGCCGAAACATTTTGTAGATGTGCTCCACTTTTCAGTATATGGTTTACTGCATAGGAAAGTCCAGACAAGTCACTCTCAAACAGTAGATGGAACAAATATGGAATGCATTGACGAAACCTTGGATCTTCTGCATATAATCTTGAAGTCCGGTATTCAGATGCAGGAATTTGAACAGGTCGGTCGTCATATCGTCCTCCTTCACCTGTTGGAAATAACTGTGGAAAACAACGAGCTTCCAAACTTTCTTCCCATACACTAATGGGACTTCCTTCGGTTTTTTTCATCTGAAACAAGTCAATAGCATTCCCCATTACTTCTTTGGAATGCAATGGATGAACACTATAATGTTCATAAATTTCTTCACTTCTAGAGACATCAACTTTTTCTGTTTGCCCAGCAGAGACATCAGTGTCGTCTTGTACAGTTGTTTCCTCTTCTCCCACATACACATTTTTATAGTACTGATTATTTTTTACCAAATACAACGTTTCCTTTTTGACTTTCCTAACATCCACTAATTCTTGCCAGATTTTCTTACTTTTTGTCGGAACACCATTAACTAGAATAACCAGAAGTTCCTCTTCTACTTTTTCGACACCAATTGTATCAATATTTTTCTTAAAATCTAGAGGCAAATAAACAACTCTTCCCTTTAAACCTCTCTGTAAATCTGTAAATCCCTGTCTTAGGTTCCATGCGAACAATAGCCTGAAAAGGATGCACACATTGAATCAGAATAGACTCATAGGTATTTAAATCCATCAATTCAGAAGGAATGTCTACCAACTCCATATTATTATGAACAGCTCTAGCAGGCATTCTGTTTTCATTTAATTTATTATAGCAATATGTACAAATACGTTGATCAGAGCCCAATTCAAAACAATTTTCAACCAACAAATAAGTTGCAAAATCCTTCCACTCATTATTATTTATCTTTTCGCTTTTTACATATAAATCAACTAATCTAGTCTGATGCTTATGAGTTTGTCGACAACAAACACAAGAAAAATTAGCCCTTTCACTTGAATTGACCTTAAACTTTATAATTTCATTTTCAAATTTTTCTGTACTTAAAATCTCTACATTCTCTTCTACATTACCTTCTATTACTGTATCAATTTCTGCACTGACCTCTTTTTCACCAAAGTAACAAAACTCAATTTCATCACAAATGTTTTTGACATCTAATTCAGTTCCATGCAAAAGAGCACTGTTTAACTGTTTTAGTTTAGGTGCTGGACTTTTTGCATAGTACAACCTTCTCACTAATTTCCTCACTTTATTATAATGCACTGCTAACATCCTAAAATGGTGAAAAACACTCTGACATACTTTTTTTGAAAGACAAGCCAGTGAATGCCCTTACAAACCTGTTTTTTCTCTCACTCTACAAGGATCTAACTCTTGTAAAATTTTCATTTTTTGTTTCACACTTTTCTTAGTATATGTCCGTAAGAAAGTGCGAAACAAATCAATTGATTCCTGTCAGACACTACAAATACTACTACAATTCCATGTATACACTGGAGCCTTAGGACATCTCCCTAAAACTTCATCAGGTAACACCTCTTCTGTATTTCTAGGCACAATCTCTTCTTTTTCAACCGGACAACCGTCCTTCACCTCATATGCTCGACCACTGGTGTCAACTGCATGCACCAAATCATTATCCTGAAAGTAACTTTCTTCATTAAAAAATGGCTCAGAACTTGAACTATGCTTCCATTCTCCAGAAAAAACATCACAGAAATTAGTTCGATTAATTACTCTCCTCCACTTACTTTTTTTTTTAACACATTGATTACCTTATCAAGTATACGAATTCTATTCATTACTAAACTAAACAATTTATTTTTCACTTTAAATGCTTCATCCACAATCTTAACTGGTTTTTTTTCTTGTAAAAAGCGGTCTTTTTGTTATACCTCTTTACATTTTTTAATAAATTTTATACTATTCTGTTGTAAAACATTCGTCTACGAATTTCAGTAAATTGCTTGCTTCTCCTTTTCTTATACAAAATATCATCTCCTTGTACAGGTCTAACATTTTTAGAAGGATATCCTGTCTTCTTTGTAATTACAGGTGTTTCATTGTTCTTTCCAAAAAAACGTTTTTTTTTCTTGACATTTCAATAAGTTCCTGAGAACATTTTTTGTTTGCTTACCAGAAGCATTTTTCTTTTTCTCTGAAGATTTTATTTTGGTTGGTTCTTGATTTTCTTTTTCCTTAGACCTTAATTTTCTTTTATGCATTTTTCTCTTCTTGCTTTAGAAGGCATCTTTTTGTTCGTTTGTATAGATGATTATAATCTGTGGTAAACAAAAAAGAACATATTATAGACCACTACAAACATATTACATATCAATTAGAATAAGTATACAATATAAACACTAGTATACAACAAAAGGCTCATTTACATTACATGTGCTTTGCTTTGTGTGAAAAACGATTTACTAATTGTTATGTCTTGTTTATATATAGGTGGCCTGTTTTTGGCCTGTAGATACAGTGAAATAATATGAGCAGAGACGCACATACTGCTTGCAGAGACAGATGGTAGATTACATGTAATTTCGTGGACATGTGCCTAAGATCACACTGTGACTGAAGCTTCATTCACCCATCACTGTGATCTTAGGCAGAGTCACACATACTGTTGGCAGAGACAGACATGATACATTATATCTAAAATCCTATTAATCTGCTTAAGATCACACTGAGTGAAGCTTGATTCGCCCATCATTGTAATCTTAGGCAGACTCACACATACTGTTGGCAGAGACAGACATGGTACATTATATCTAACATTCTGATCATGTGCCTAAGATCACACTGTGACTGAAGCTTGATTCACCCATCACTGTTAAATATGCCAATGAAACCATTACACTATCTCTGTACTAGCATTAATGTCAAACATTGCGCATGCGGCTTGTAAATATAACCAATGAAACTATTACACTATCTCTGTATCAGCATTAATGTCAAACATTGCGCACGTGGCTTGTAAATATGCCACTGAAACCATTACACTATCTCTGTACCAGCATTAATGTCAAACATTGCGCACGCGGCTTGTATAAATGTCAATGAAACCATTACACTATCTCTGTACCAGCATTAATGTCAAACATTGCGAACGCGGCTTGTAAATATGCCAATGAAACCATTACACTATCTCTGTACC
Source organism: Lissotriton helveticus (assembly GCF_964261635.1). Taxonomy (NCBI): domain Eukaryota; kingdom Metazoa; phylum Chordata; class Amphibia; order Caudata; family Salamandridae; genus Lissotriton; species Lissotriton helveticus. Next base: position 1,585,550,932 of record NC_136065.1, on the reverse strand, counting down.
AGCATTAATGTCAAACATCGCGCAAGCGGCTTGTAAATCTGCCAATGAAACCATTACACTATCTCTGTACCAGCATTAATGTCAAACATTGCGCACGTGGCTTGTAAATATGCCAATGAAACCATTACACTATCTCTGTACCAGCATTAATGTCAAACATTGCACAAGCGGCTTGTAAATATACCAATGAAACCATTACACTATCTCTGTACCAGCATTAATGTCAAACATTGCACAAGGAGCTTGTAAATATGCCTCTCTTTTTAGTATATTCTATCAATTTATGCCATTAAAAAAAACCTTTAAACATCTCTCACGGCATTTCATATTCTTGTCTGGGTGCCAATTTTATTACTCTGCATGCATTTTCTGCTTGCACCCATGTCAAACATTGCGCAAGAGTCTTGTAAATATGCCCCTCTTTATCTTATATTCCATCTCAATTGATACCATTACTGAAATACTTTATGCATCTCCCAGACCATTTCATATGGTTTTCTATCTGCTATTCCTATCCCTCTCCATACATTCACTGTTTCCACCCATGTTAAAGGTTGCACAAGGCGCTTCAAAAAAAGGAGCATATTTACAAGTCCAATGAAACCATTACACAATTTCTAAACCTGCATTGAATCCAAGCATAAAAAACTATTTAAAAAGAAGTCTACCTTATAAACACACAGCTAACATTATGGAAAAAGGTAAAAATATAATTCCTTAATTCACACAGACACTCACTGTGATACTTGTCAAAAATCTTAAAGCTGTCTATCTTTTTTAAAAGAATCATTACTCACCTTTAAAAATGCTTTGGAAGATGTAAAACAATCAGTCACAGTCAACAGATATTCTTAAGCAGAATCTCTGAATAATGCTTCCTTCACTTGAGCCTGAGAATAATGGCATAGATTCTTTCTAATTTCAGACCCATATTCTTGTACCTAACCAATTAAAATTGTTCCCACACAAACTCAAAACCAAACTGCACATTTTAATTGGTTGTACATTTCAAGACTTTGAAACTCACATAACATTCACCCATCCCCCAGTGCTCATTCACCAAGTAACCATGGTAACTCCCTCTTAAACCAGGACACAGTTCACAAGTTCATCATACTAAGTTGCAAAAGAATCCATCAAGGCTGTTTGACCTCTCAATCTACTAGCTAATGAAATGCAATGTTTCTTTAAATGACTTTTTCTCAACCATTGAAATGACTTCTTTAAAAAAAAAAAAGCATGCACCCTTATCTTCAGTGGAGATTTTTAAGAAAACTCCGATCATTTCTGGTTATTCAACTGCACTGATTCTCAACCACTTTTTTTCATAATCAAACTGCCATTTCATTTCCACAACTCATCTGACTAGAAGCAAATCTACCTTCAAAATGCCAAAAGTCTAGTTTGTGGGTCATAGCTATGTCCACTGGAGTCAAAATTACGCAGCTAACAGAGGTATTTACAACCTTGATTTACCAAATGTGGACATTGTATGAATTGGACAGAGAGGATTGAGGAGTCACCAATTGATACCATTGGTAAAATCCTTTATGCATTTACCACACCCTGACCTTATAATTTTGCACTGTGGTGGAAATGACTTAGGCACTTTGACTGGGGTAGGTCTGGAAATGCTTTTAAAGGACATCTTTGGCCAATTGATGTCACTTTTTCCAAAAACTGCCTTGGTATTTTCTAATATATACCAGAGGCAAAAATGGAACTGGTCCCACCAATTTTGTCCACAGATTGAGAAAGCAAGGAAACATGTAAATAAAACTGTTTCTGCTTTCCTCAGAGACTATGGTATGGGTTCCATTTACCACAACAACTTGCGTTACAACATGCAAGGCATGTATAGGAGAGATGGTGTGCATTTTACAGATGAGGGGAATAGAGTTTTCCTCTTGAATATAAGACTCTGCATTGGTACCTACTTGTAGGTACAAAAAACACCCACATAACACAACAGCTCTTTTCAGAGCTAACTTACCTCTAAACACTCTACTTTATTTTTTTACTCTATTTTTTTACACTGTTTTTCCCCGTGGTGCGCTCAGGGTGCGCGTACCGGAGACCGCACCTGGGAACTCACCCAGCGCTTACCCCGCGAAAATTACAACAAAAAAAAAGTTTTTTTGCCCTTCATGGTCCTTCTAGGCCCCCCTCAGAAAACCTAGGGGGTCAGGGGCTGTCTACCCTGCCCCGTTTAATTATTTCCCCCTTTCTTTTTCACCTCTTGTGTCTCGATTCTACCGAGACACAAGATGGCGGACTCTCCGGACTGTTTAGAATGTTGACAGACACCCGACAGCCAATCAGCTTTCCGCTCACGCACTCCCGGAGCGCGCCTATAGATATATATGTGTTTTTGAAGTTAATTAAAAAAAAAACACTGGAGCAATTTCCACCAAATATAGCAAAGGCACATCTGCGTACCAGTCACTACAATTTTGCCAAGTTTGGCGTAATTCCATCCAGCGGTTCGGGCTGTAGACTTGTCAGACCGTCCTATGGAAATTACCATGGGGAAAACACGTTTTGGCACCCCCTTTTTTCTCAGCCCCAACTTCACGAATCCCCCCGAAACTTCCTGGGAAGGAGCGGAGCGGGGCTGCCTAAAACTTTGGAAAATTACACACAAATTCCTCAACCGGCGCCAGAGTTATTCCCAATAGAATGTTGCGGATTTCCTATGGTAGCCAATCCTAACTATAACTACCTACTGGCGACCACCAGTAGGTTATATACATTACCTACTGGCGGTCGCCAGTAGGTATATATAGTTAGGATTTTTTCCCTATGGGATTTTTGAAAATTCTATGTCTAATAACTTTGGCGTTTGTAGACGGAATTGGCTGAAATTTTCAGGAAAATGGAACATTTTGTTTCTGAGCAGCCCCTGAAAATTTGGGGGGGGTTTCGTCAAGGGGGGGCCGAGAAAAAAGGGGGGTCCCAAAACGTGTTTTTAACATTGAGTTTTCCATAGGGCGGTTGGCCTCACTTTTAGCCCGATAGGCTGAATGGATTTGCACGAAACTTGGCAAAATTGTAGGGACTGGTAGCCCGATGTGCCTTTTGTAGGTCTCAATATATGTGCTACAGTGGATTTTGAGAAATTAACATTCAAAAAAAGATATATATCTAGAGCCGCGCCTGGAGCGCTCCTCCGTACGCGTACCGGGGAGCGCTCCAGGCGCGCAACGCGACTTGCGCACGGCAAGCTGATTGGTTCTCGGGTGTCTGTAAACATTCGAAACAGTCCGCAGCGGCCGCCATCTTGTGTCTCGGTAGGATTGAGACACAAGAGGTGGCAAAAATCAAAGGGGGAAATGAGCAAGAGGGGGCAGGGTACACACCCCCTGACCCCCTAGGTTTCATGTGGGGGCCATAAAAGGCTCCCGCGGGTGAAATTTTTTTTTTTTTTTAAATCGATTTTTGCGGGGGTGAGCGCCCGGTACGCGCACCGGGGAGCGTACGGGGGAGCGTACCATGGAGATTAAAAATGACAGACTTTTAAAAAAATAAATCTTCTTTTTAAAAATTGGAGGTAGTTCTGAAAAGAACTTTTTTTTTTGATTTTGTTGTTTTATATATTTTTTTTGTTTTTGTTGTTTTATATTTTTTTAGACTTTTTAAAACAATTTTATATATTTTTTGGATTTTTTTTCAAGGGAAAAACAAAAACAAGGATTCCAAAACTGCTCAACAGGAGCAAAAAAATTTGAACATTTAGGGACTGGAAGAGCAGCGGTGTTGCTGTTTCTTTAGGGCAATCAGTTCAACACTCTGCTCCCCATAGCAGAGCAGTTCGTCACACTCTGTGCACGAAAATTTGATGCCCGCAAACACCGGCTGAATGTTAGGACCATTCTTCCACGGGGTGGTCCCGAAGGTGTTGCTCCACCAGTGGAGGTGCTGCCGCCATCTGTGGGTACATTCCGTGCCAGCTCTCTGACACTCTCCCTGGCAAAGTTGTTAGGGTGTCTTCTTTTCACATGCCGGATCAAATTAGCATTCCCAAAACTATATTTTTTCAGAGGATTGCCTCTGGATAAACTACTCCCACATATTTTGCATGTTACTTTGGGAGCGTTGACTTTTTTCTGTCCTTCTGGGATTTCGTAAAATTTCCAGATGAAATGGGTTTTTTTCTTTTGCTGAGGAGGGTCCTCATCTAAAAATCCCTCTGAATCACTGCTGGATGACTGCAGCCATTGCTGGAGATCAGAAAAGTAGGAGATAGAGTAGACACAACAGCTCTTGCTCTCTCCAAGTACAAAGCAATAGTGAGAGAAATGGGTGGGTTTCACACAATTTGGAAAAAAAAAAGTTCTGAACCAATGAAAAGTGTTATTTTAAAGTCACATGGTTTGACGCGCTTACGCTACGCGCCCCGGGGCGCGTCCCGGGCGTGTATCGTAAGCGCATCGGGGCGCTTACGTTGCGCGATCGTATGCGCTTCCGGGTGCGCTTACGCGGTGCGTCATAAGACGCATCTCGCGGCTACGCGATACGTGTCTTATGACGCAATGCGTGGCGGCTACGCGATACGTCACAATGTTGTTTTCGTTCTCGGCAATAGCGCTTCCGGGACGCGCATTAGTACGCGCCCTGGGGCGCGCCGCAAGATTGCGCTTACCCGTACGTTCACCTGTCCGCGCCCCGGGAGAGCACTAAAAATAATATTAAAAAAAAATAAAAAAATTATAAAATATAAAATTAGATTTAAAATGTATTATTTTTATAAAGATTTGCTATTAAAAAACCTATGAAATTCACTGAAAAAACCATAGGTTATAGACCATATATAGTTAGGAATTAGCATTTACAAAACCTTGAAAATTCACTGAAAAAACCATAGGTTATAGACCATATATAGTTAGGAATTAGCATTTAAAAAACCTTATTTTACTCACACAAAACCATTGAAATTCCATATATAGTTAGTTGTACTAACTATATATCGCGCACCCGCAATCCACTGCTGATCATGTCACATATTACATCATTCATGACATGGTCAGTGACATCACTGATGACATCTCAAATGACATCACTGATGACATCACTGATGACATCTCAAATGACATCACTGATGACATCATCTAGTGTCTGTGTGTTTTTGTAAAGTTTAAATATGTTTTACATATTGAAGAATGAGTGGATGTATGGAAGACTGAGTGTGTGTGTGGCTGGCTGGGAGGTGTGTGACTCTGTGCATATCAATGTGTACTTGTATCAGTGATTGTATAAGAGAGTAAGTATGTGTTAGTATATGTGTGAAAAGTATGGTGTTCTGTGTTTAACTGTATAGATGAGGAAATCGAAGTGTGATTGATTCTTCACAGGACTGACTAGGTGTATGAGTGCATATGATAGTGTTGTAATAATGAGTGACTGTATGTATGAGTGATTGTATGGGTGAATGAGTGAATGTGTGTGTAGACGTAGGAATCAGTGAGTGCGTATGTAGTAACTGGTATTGGTGTGTCATGATGTCATTAGTGATGTCATTTGAGATGTCATCAGTGATGTCATTTGAGATGTCATCAGTGATGTCATCAGTGATGTCACTGAAGTATGGTGTTCTGTGTTTAACTGTATAGATGAGGAAATGGAAGTGTGATTGATTCTTTACAGGACTGACTAGGTGTGTGAGTAACTCCATGGATGAGTGGCAGTGTGTGAGTGTCTGCATAGGTGTATGAGTGCATATGATAGTGTTGTAATAATGAGTGACTGTATGTATGAGTGATTGTATGGGTGAATGAGTGAATGTGTGTGTAGACGTAGGAATCAGTGAGTGCGTATGTAGTAACTGGTATTGGTGTGTCATGATGTCATCAATGATGTCATTTGAGATGTCATCAGTGATGTCATCAGTGATGTCATTTGAGATGTCATCAGTGATGTCATCAGTGATGTCACTGACCATGTCATGAATGATGTAATATGTGACATCATCAGCAGTGGATTGCGGGTGCGCGATATATAGTTAGTACAACTAACTATATATGGAATTTCAATGGTTTTGTGTGAGTAAAATAAGGTTTTTTAAATGCTAATTCCTAACTATATATGGTCTATAACCTATGGTTTTTTCAGTGAATATATATATATATATATAGATATATATATATATATATATATCTATATATATATATATATTCATATTCGTTTCCACTTTCTCCAAAAAACACCAGGACACCGTGACAGCGGTGCATCACAGGGTTAGAGGTTGCCCTGTTTCTGCCGATGCACTCCAGTCCAAACAAAATCGCCAAAAATCCAATAGCGTGTTCCAAGGATTATTTATTCAATTCCACCATGATGAATCCGGTATGGAACAAGGGGCTGCTGTTCCATACCTGATTCATCATGCTGGAATTGAATTAAATAAATAATCCTTGGAACACGCTATATATATATATATATATATATATATATATATATATATATATTTTCACTGAAAAAACCATAGGTTATACACCATACATAGTTAGGAATTAGCATTTACAAAACCTTGAAAATTCACTGAAAAAACCATAGGTTATAGACCATATATAGTTAGGAATTAGCATTTACAAAACCTTATTTTACTCACACAAAACCATTGAAATTCGCATATATAGTTAGTTGCACTAACTATATATCGCGCACCCGCAATCCACTGCTGATCATGTCACATATTACATCATTCATGACATGGTCAGTGACACCACTGATGACATCACTGATGACATCACTGATGACATCACTGATGACATCACTGATGACATCACTGATGACATCTCAAATGACATCACTGATGACATCACTGATGACCTCTCAAATGACATCACTGATGACATCACTGATGACATTACTGATCACATCACTGATGACATAATTCATGTGATAATACGATGAACCTCTTCAGACTCTAATATAACCTTAGATACACTCAGTGTAAACAGACACTCACAGACTGTCACTCATCCATGGAGTTACTCACACACCTAGTCAGTCATGCAAAGAATCAATCACACCTCCATTTCCTCAACTATACAGTTATACACACCTTACTTATTCAAACATATACTAACACATATTTACTCTCTTATACAATCCCTGATACAAGTTCACAATGATCCATACAGCCACTCACACATTCACTGGCTCTTATGCACAGTTATTTATATATGTCAACTCTCACATGTACTGTGTTTTACATATGTACTTACTTTGACATGTAGCACTGAGATATCCATTTACTCACCAATACACTCATGCACACAGTCAACCGCCCATACAGCTGTTTCCACATGCACTTTTGAACCCATACATCTAGTGAATCAACTGCTCACACATCTATGCACAGTCATACACCTCCCAGCCACCCACACACACACTCAGTCTCCCATTCAAATACTTGGGCAGCCAATCAATAACCCATATAGTTACTCATATAGCTACTGATCAACACATGCAGCAGTTTACAGAACAACAGACATAATGATGCACAAATTAAGACAGTTTAGTCACTAACCCATGCACTCAGTGAGACACATTTAATCACTCACTCATACAGTCAGTCATGCACCTACTAAATCCTTCATCCAGACACTTATACATCCACTCATTCTTCAATATGTAAGATATATTTTAACTTTACAGAAACATACAGTCACTGGATGTTGTCATCAGTGATGTCATCAGTGATGTCATCAGTGATGTCACTGACCATGTCATGAATGATGTAATATGTGACATGATCAGCAGTGGATTGCGGGTGCGCGATATATAGTTAGTGCAACTAACTATATATGCGAATTTCAATGGTTTTGTGTGAGTAAAATAAGGTTTTGTAAATGCTAATTCCTAACTATATATGGTCTATAACCTATGGTTTTTTCAGTGAATTTTCAAGGTTTTGTAAATGCTAATTCCTAACTATATATGGTCTATAACCTGTGTTTTTTTCAGTGAATTTCAATGGTTTTTTAATAGCAAATATCAAAAGCTGTAAATGGTATTCTTCTTTTAAAGGAAAAATATATTTTATATGTATTTAATATAATTTTTTTATGTATATAAATTTTTTGAGGGAACGAATTTATCAACTATCATGCTTAAGAAGAGTTTGGGGAAAAAAAAACAAAGAGGAGGACTAAGAGGAAAGAACAATCAGTTCAAAAATACAATTGCTTTAAAGCATGAAGTGCTTTTCCACACTTTTACATTTAAATAACCCATATTAGAACATACAAAATATCTACAGAGGAGACGGTGTACATTGAATTTTAGACTCTTCATTGGTACCTACATGTTGGTACTTACATCACCCACACAACACAACAACCGGGACGCTGTCACAGATATATATATTTTTTTGAACGTTAATTTCTCAAAATCCACTGGAGCACATATCTTGAGACCTAGCAAAGGCACATCGGGCAAACAGTCTCTACAATTTTGCCAAGTTTCATAGAAATCCATTCAGCCGTTCGAGCTAAAAGTGAGTCCAACCACCCTATGGAAAACTCAATGTTAAAAACACGTTTTGGGACCCCCCTTTTTTCTCGGCCCCCGCTTGACGAAACCCCCCCACACTTTCAGGGGACGCTCAGAAACAAAATGTGCCATTTTCCTGAATATGTCAGCCAAATCCGTCCATCAACGCCAAAGTTATTCAACATAGAATTTTCAGAAATCCCTATTCAAAAAAATCCTAACTATATATACCTACTGGCGACTGCCAGTAGGTTTTATATATATATATATATATATATATAAAACATTTCTATGGCGAAATGAAACCCCTCATTTTGTTCCTTTTCAAATTAAATGTATTAAGTGTGACCACTTTATTCCAATCAAGATGACTTCAGGTGTGCCATACTTTTGTCATAAGTAAGACTGTTAGCGTTCTAGTTGTTCTTTAGAACACTCTGGGACATTCTGTCATTGGGCTATAGTTGGGCTACATCTGGCTGATATTTGGGCTACATTTGGTTTTTTTTTGTCTCTGGTGGCCATCTTTGGGCTACATTGGGCTACATTTGGGCTCTAACATATATATAGCCCAATGTAGCCCAATATATATTTTTCAAAGTTAATTTTCGTAAAAACCACTGGAGCATATATCTTGAGACATAGCAAAGGCACATCGGGCTACCAGTCCCTACAATTTTGCCAAGTTTTGTGGAAATCCATTCAGCCGTTCGAGCTAAAAGTGAATCCAACCGCCCTATGGAAAACTCAATGTTAAAAACACGTTTTGGGACCCCCCTTTTTTCTCGGCCCCCGCTTGACGAAACCCCCCAAACTTTCAGGGGACGCTCAGAAACAAAATGTGCCATTTTCCTGACAATTTCAGCCAATTCCGTCCATCAACGCCAAAGTTATTCAACATAGAATTTTCAGAAATCCCTTTTCAAAAAAATCCTAACTATATATACCTACTGGCGACTGCCAGTAGGTAATATATATATATATATATATATATATATATATATATATATATATATATATATATATATATATATATATATATATATATATATACATATATATATACTCCACCTCTTTGTTTCGCAAAGAAACCCCGGCCACTTGCAGCGGTGGGCCCAGACGAGGTCGTGACTCCCAGTAATCCACAACAATCGTCTCAGCACATAAAATAGAGCCATGTCCAGGCCACTTTTGCAATAAATCAGCGTGAATTTATTTAGATATACGCCTAATCACTCGACGCGTTTCGGAGGGAAACCTCCTTGCTCACGAGTACTAGTGTATGCATTTCAAACGTCTTTATACATATCATGTGACACACCTCACCATTTGTGTAAACATAGAAGGCAGACTCCTTGAACTCGCGTTCATAGTCTGAGCTAGAAGGCAGACTAACACCAGTGCATCTTTAAGATTTGTAGGATCGTATTGTCACAAATCACATTATAATTGGCATTTTACACGTGTACTTTTGTCAAGGGAAAACAAATTAAACAGTAGAATAAACAAACATACACTGGTGCACCGCAACCAGTGTTGACTTCCTCAAACGACGTAAGCTGTTTAATGTCCTTGTTTATATTTCAAAATGCAATGCATTGTTTTAAGCCCCAGTGGGCTAGCGCCAAAATCCAAACACGCGTCTATTTCTAAACGTGTCATTCAGCAGGGAAACTGCTAAAAATTATGTACAATTCAGTCAAGCGCTGGTGCCCCGCATCCAAACACCATTGACTCTCCTTGGTATCAAAGGCTGAAATATATCCTAGGTATTATTTGAAAATAAATCAATCCCTTACTTTCTTAAGCCCCAGTGGGCTAATTCAACAGTCAAACATACGCACAATGGGCAATCCAGTTGAACCCCAGTGGGTAAAGTCCTCAATCATGCTTTAGTGATTAATCCTCATTCGTCTCTCCACCATTTCTGCTTATGGTCTAGAGTCTTGCCTTAAACTCTCCTTAATGGACTCACCAGGGACCTGCACTATAAAGTGAATAAAAGATAAACGTGAGAAGGTGTCTCATTCATTTGTGACTCATAACATACACTGCAAAGATATTTAAAACCAAAGGAGGCAACGTTGCAGGCATTTAAAACAGTATTTCATTAGACTTATCATAGATCAGGGTCTAGGCTAAAAATGCAGACACCAACTAAATACTCCTAACCGAGGTGTATAGCTAGTGCCTCATCGCAGTTATGTCCATCAGGTTCCATTGTGTGGTACTTAATGATCAATCTTGATTCTAACCTTCTCAGCTCTTGTACTTTGTCCCCCCCCCTCTTTCCTTAATCGGGACATTATCAAGGACACAGAATGAGATGAGACTGTTGTTGCTCTTATGGTAGGTGGCAAAATGCCTTGCTACAGGGTACTGTTTGTCAAGGTTTTTTTATAGCCCTTAGGTGCTCTAGCACCCGTTTTTTTGCTGGATGGATCGTGCCGCCTATGTAATATTCGTTACACGGGCATCTGAGTGCATACACCGCATACTCCATATGGCATGAGAAATACTTAAGAATTTTAAATGGCTTGCAGTGTATGGAGAGTTTGAGCTCCTTGACATTATTGCTAGATTTACACGCCTTACACCTGCCGCATGTGTAAAATCCTTGTACCATGTTCTTTTTGGTTTCTGCAGGGATCAGTGTCTTGCATACCATGTCTTTTAATGATTTTGGTGTGTGATATGTTATCTGGGGATAATCCGGAATGCCTTTGGCCATATCCTTGTCTGTTTTTAACACATCCCAGAACTTGCTAAGTGCTTTCCTGACTTCCCATGATTGTTGGTTAAAATTGGTGATGAATCGTGCTGTCTCAGCCACTTTCGAATCATCCTTCTTAGATTTCTCGAGAAGTAACTTACCTTTCTCTCTTTTATTGACTACCTCAAGGGCATTGTCTACACATTTCTTACTATGTCCTCTTTGTTTGAACCTCTCTCACATTACCATCTTTTGACTTTCAAAATCTCTATTCTGCTACAATTCCGTTTGGCGTGGAGTAGTTCACCCACGGGAATAGAGTTAATGAGGCTGCTGGGATGACAACTCTGAGCGTGCAACATGTTGTTACCAGCAGTTTCATTCCTGTAAAGTGCTGTCGTCCGCCCGTCATTCCACCTTAACTTTTAAGTCAAGAAAGTCAATTGTATCTTTCTCAATGTGACTTGTAAATGAGAGGTTAAAGGTATTTGTGTTCAGTATGTTCACAACTTCCCTAGCTTCTTCTTCATTGCCTTCCCTTATACAAAAAATTTCATCTATATACCGTACCCATGTTTTAACCCTCATTTGGTTTTGGGGAAGGGGTCTGACCACTTGCTCTTCCCACCAGCCTAGGTACAGTCTCGCAAAGTGGAGGCGAAGCAAGTGCCCATCCCCGTTCCAAGGGTTTGGTGATAGATGGCACCAGTGAACAAGAAGAGGTTTTGCGTTAGGCATGTATTGACCATATCACTTATCATCTGTGTGAAACAAAAAAGATACAGATCTGTTTCTCAGAAAATATCTACAAGCCTTAATCTCCATTTCATGTGGGTACTCGTATAAAGGCTGTTGACATCTAATGTCATCAATAAACAGCCTGGATTCCAGTCTACTTCTTCTATTCTTGCGCAAAAAATCACCTGAGTCCTTAAAGTACGAGGGGAGTACTAAAGGCTGTAGAAAAAAATCCACGTACCTGGACGTGTTCTCCAGGCAGCTACCCCTGGAGGATACAATAGGCCTTCCAGGGGGATTTTTAGGTAGCTTCGGCAGTAGGTACAGGGCTGGTATCTTAGGGTATTTACATTTTAAAAAATTGTGCTTTTCTATTTCTAGTAACCCTCGGTCTTTCCAATCGCTAAGCTGTTATTATTGCTTGCTTCTTACACCTATTTAGAGGTTTTCTCATATCTGCTCGTGTCACCCAGCTGTGTGAGGCCTTCATTAATGTACATTTCTCTGGAGAGTACCACGATTTTGCCCCTCTTATCAGACTTTTTAATAACAATTTGATTATCATTCTTAAGGCTCTGTATGGCTGCGATCTGCACTTGGGTTAAATTAGTTTTCCCATATTTTGTTTTTTGACAATTTGTCTAGTTCATTCACAACCCCCTTCTCAAATACATAAATCGCCTCATTGGCAATCTGAGGAAGGAAAATTGACTTAGGTCTAAACCCCCTATTGAAGTTCAGGTCCAGACTTATGTTCTCGTTAATCAGGCTCAAAGTGGGGATATCAACATCCCCTATCTGAATGCTGCTGGTTTCATCTCGATATCCTGTTTGTTGTTGGGTAACTTTGGTAGCAAACCACTTTTTCAACCTCAGTTTGCATGTGAATTGGAATAAGTCAATTCTACTCTGTGTGTACTCAAAGTTAGCTGAGGGGCAAAAAGACAGAAAATATATATATATATTTATATATTTATTTATTTATTTTTCCAGGGATCCAGAGACTCGATAGGCAGACTAAAATCGGGGGAGGGATCCCCATTATTTACAATGAAAGAGTGAAAATCACAATCCTAGAACAAAGCAGTAATGCGCAGATCGAAATCCTGATTTTTAGGATGGGCCTATCATCACAATACAGCTGGAGAGGGGCGCTGGTATATTGCCCACCGGGTCCTATTGCGGAAACTTTAACATACATAGTGAATGCCTTGACATAGCTGAAACAGCATCTTTTTTCGCAGACCGAGCTACACTGAATCTCACTAAAATTAATGATGGCCCTACACACTCAGCAGGACATACTCTTGACATTGTCTTTTCTAACTCGCCTTCTCTTACATGTGAAGCCCCAAAACCAGTGTGCTGGTCGGACCATTCACTTATCGATTTTCAAGTACAGGGACCCCTAGAACTCCAGATGCCTATCCCCCACACTCACTACCCATATAGACAATGGTATAAAATTAGCCCAGAGACTTTCTCACAGGCCTTCACACCTCCTAGGTATTTTCAACTAAGTAACATTGAAGAGACCATAACCCGCTTCAACAAAATGGCCTTAGCTGCCATCGATTCGATTGCCCCTCTGAAAACTTGCTCGAAAGCAGCCAGACAGTCCCAGGCAGTGTGGTTTACTCCTGAACTTCACAAGGATAAAAGCCACTGCAGAAACGTAGAAAGAAGATGGCGACGAACCCATCTTGAAGTTGTTAAAGAGAATTACAGGTCTGCCCTCGCCCTTTACCACAAAAACAGGACCCCCAAAGCCCACATACCCAACAACTAAGCCAAGCGGATAACACCCACAAAGCCTTGTACCAGATCTTGAAAGCTTTCACCTGCCCCAAAGCCTGCGAACTAGAAGAAAATTTCTGTGACGAAATTAGTGCTTTCTTCATACAGAAAATAGACACCATCTATAATAAAATCACTAAGACAAGTTCTCCGCAGTTAGATGCCACATCAGTACCCCCCCTTAACATCAGCCCAAAAACACTGCTGACCTTTCCTCCCTTATTGTGAGAAGAGACTGCAACGTTAATGTGCAAGGTAAAGTCAGGGTCGCCTCTTGATGTCTTACCTGCAAGAATTTCAGCCTCTTGCCAATTTGCTATTTGATCTCATATGCTCCTTATTGAACTTATTTCTGAAGGAAGGCCACCTACCTTTAACATGGAAAGCTGCTCAGATCATTCCAATACGGAAAAACACCAAAGCTTCCATGGAAGAACTTTCAAACGTTCGCCCTATTTCACTCTTACCGTATCTGAGCAAAGTTCTGTAAAAACATGTTAACAAACACTTATCTGACCATATCGAATCGGCCGGCTACCTAGATCCATCTCAATCAGGCTTCCACCCCAATTACAGTACGGAAATTGCATTGGTGGCCATAACAGACAACATCAGGCTTGCGTCAGATCAGGGCCATTCAACCCTCCTGGTGCTTTTAGATCTCTGCTCAGAATAATGAGGGAAGCAGGAATTGGGCGAGTGGCACTACAATGGATGATTAGCTTTCTTTCTGATCGCACCCAGACTATCAATCTGGACCTATATCGGTCCAAGACGAAAGAGCTAACCAAGGGGGTGCCTCAAGGCTCATGTTTAAGCCCAACTATGTTCAACATCTACATTGCCCCCTTGGCCGCACTTTTAAGGAACTACGGGTGTGGCCGATATCCTATGCTGAAGACACCCAACTTATCTTCTCCTTTAACAAGTCATCCCAGACAGCTCAAGCCTCCTTCTCTTCCGGCATGCTGGCCGTCTCACAATGGATGAGAAATAACCTTTTACAACTGAATGCCGGAAAGACGGAAATTATGCTTTTTGGAGAGGCCCGCTATTATGGGCACCAAGCTGGTGGCCCAAAGAGTTGGGAACTGTTCCAGCCCCAAAAACAACAGCAAATAATGTAGGGGTGCGTCTTGATCAAACTCTAACAATGAAAGAGCATATAGCCCACACTGTTGGCACATGCTTTCATACGTTTGGCCTTTTGAGAAGATCTTTCCCCTATCTCCCTGACCCCCTGCAAAAGACTCTTATTAAGACTCTGGTGCTGAGTAAACTAGATTATTGTAATGCTTTACTGATTGCCGAGAACGAGTCCGCTCTAAATCACCTTCAGGTGGTACAAAACACTGCAGCACGTTTAGTTTTAAATGCACCTTACAGATCAGTGTCGCTTCCTCGCCTACAACAACTAAATTGGTTACCTTTGTGGAAACAGGTGAAGTTTAGGATCTGTTGCCTGACACACAAGGCAATATGGGGAAAAGGACCCTCCAATTTGGTGGAGAGGCTCCATCAATATATCCCCCAAAGGGACCTGCGTTCACGGTCGAAATCCCTGCTTAAAATCCCAAGGATAAAAAAACACGAACAGGAGGAAAGACCTTTTCATACAATGGCACCTTTCACATGGAAGTGTACATTTTGATCCTATGGAAAGGAGAACGCGCTAAATGTGAGGAGTTCTGTGCATGGATCAATACATTGAATCGATTCCTGAAAATTACCCACACGATTTCAGAGACCGAGATCCCTTTCCTTGACCTACTGATTAAACCAGATGGAGACAGGATCACTACTAGTCTATATCGGAAACCCACCGACAAGTATAGCATCTTGCTATTTACTAGTCCTCATCCAAGGGCTTTGAGACAGAATTTACCCTTCGGGCAATTCCTTCGTATTAGAAGAAATTGCAGTACAACGGTAGACTACCAGAGAGAGTTGAGCACCCTGATGAGAGATCTTGTCAAGCGTGAGGACCCTAAACTAGTGGTTGCCCTCGCTCGAAAATGACCAAGACATAACAACTGTGGAAGCCTGCTGGAAAACGTGACCATAGAGCCAGACCGCGCAATCACATGTGTAACCACTTTCAATTAGAAACATCATTCAGAAACATTGGGACATTCTCAATACAGGGACCCTCAGCTTTCCAACACCAAGGTTTGCATTCAAACGGACAAGCAACTGTAAAGATCTGCTTGTACTCATGCGACCTAATAAGCAACACAACAGTTCACAGAGAACATTATGAGATCTTCCACCTATTAAGGGACATTACCCCTGTGGCTCCTGCTCAGTGTGCCCCCAGACCAAGATCATTAAAGAGTTGACGTTCCCCAACGGAGTCACCTGGAAAATCATGACACACACCAATTGCAGATCGTCAAACAGTGTCTGAGTTGCCCATGCGGACTCCTATACATAAGGATGACCACAAGGCAGGTCAAAGCCCGAATGATGGAACATAGAAGTAACTTCAGAGGCCACAAAACCAACACTAAAATGACTGCACACTTCCATCAGGCACGGCACGCCCCAGACTCATTTCAGTGGGGCATACTTGAAACACACCAGGTCATGCCAAAGAAGTTGCTGTTCGGCCTTGAACAACGTTGGGTCCTGCGATTAGCCATTGACAATGGCGGGTTAAATGAAGATATCCCTTGGAGTCTCCTCAATTAAACATATTCATTGAGCTGACAGAACATCCTCACCCTAATGTCACCAGATCCATTTCCCTCAATGGGATGTCCCCCTACACTGTTATCAGCACGGGCACCCAATCATGGACATTTTACTTTTTGGTCATGACCCAACTTGACATCCAGTTTTCCAGAGTCTCTCGCAATCTTGCTTATGCTACCTATATGATAACAGATCATCCCGAGTTATTGATGTTTTATTTAACTTAGACTCTGTAACCTGGAAACCCCGCATGTGGCTGTCTCAGGCGGTGTTATCGCTATCACCCAGGGCCTGTCCAACATGGCGCCCGTGGGACGGGGTTAGCGTTCCAGCCCCGCGTACAGTTCCTTCCGTAAGTACCGCCCCCTCTACTCGACCGGCCGGGTATAATTGTACGAGCCTCTACTCACTCTGAGTAACCCAGACCGGTAGAGCGAGGGGTAGGAATACTGCTGGTTCTTCACGGCAAACTGTAAGTAATTGGGAGCACATGCTACTCTCCTGTGGCCCTCGGTACATGGGAAGTGTTGAGGCGGTCCTGACTGACTCCTACACCTCCGCGGATAATTGCAGCCAGGTCCGTGGTGATTTTGCTTAGCGAGAGCTTGACCCAGCGCATCGGACTGATTGCCACTGTTTGTGGGATCTAGAATCAGCTTTTTAATTATTCACTCTTGGACTTTGGAGCAATGCTCTGTGTGCTGATGTTGTGTATAACACTGCACGGATTAGTAGATGGGGGTGCGGGAGCTGCCCAATGCGGTGTACGCTGGGAGTTTTTCTGATACTGACCTCGGTTGGTATTGGGGGTACAACTGGCCGGCGCCTGTGGGGGTTGCTCGACGCTATCAACATGCTTGCCATAACAGTATATTTACTCGAAGTATCTCTCTGACACTAACACACACCACGTTGAGACACAGGCTAGGGGCTCCATGCGCTGGACCCTGGTCCTAGCGCTGCCAACTGAGCATCAGATCTGGGACCTGGTGTTCAAACGCTGTCTTTTCTTGTTCACTAGGACACTACACCTTAGTGTCTGGCCCTGTCGGTACACAATGCTGTTAGCCTTTGACCCGATTAGGGTGAGTTCAACAACCATGCCACCAACTAATTGGTGACCTTGGCGATTTCTTTTATCGCAGCCTTTCATGCTGCCTTTTATGTTTTTATCATACCCAGATCACAGATGATGCATGTCACAGCTCACCTGTGTTCTGCAAGCATTTGAGGCACCATTGATGTTTAATGGTGCACGCAACACATTGTAAAGACTTTGATTTGATATTATAATGTTGTCATATTGTGTTTTTGTTGCGGGTTTTGGTATAGATCTACAGGTACCAATTTTTAGGGTGCTGTATGGGTGGTCTTTTTTACACTTCACTTAGTTCCTGACCACCACCAAAAAGTGTAGGTAGATATAATTTTGGTCCTGAAGAATTGCCATTAATAGATAACCGGCAAGAAACATGTTGACCTATTTCACTAGCATATTTCCTCACATACCTTAGAGTGAAAGTATGCGCCTTTTTTGGTTTTAGTCAGGGTAAAGACCACAACTCATTAAAATTGTTCTGAGTGGACCACTATTCCCTGTTTTAATCACACATCCCTACACATCATCGTCCCCTACACTATTTTTTAGGACCCTCACACGCACTGCATCCAACGGCATTAGGAATAAAGATCTCCGCCAAGAAGGCCCCATCAGCGCCGACCCGATCAGGAGCAGGCCCAATGATGAAGCAAGACACCCAGCCTGCTGGGTGTGTGAGGGTCTTTTTCCGTAAGGAGGAAACTCTTCTCCTGCTCATTGAGTGTACACATACTTTTTAAACCCTACGATCACATACCATTACCTGCACTACGTGTTAGGAATGCATACTACTTCTGTTTACACTTACAATTGGGCATGTATGCTGGACCTGAGTAATAAATAATTTAAAAGCCCTTAGTTCCCCTCCTTGGACGAGACCTTCCTATGGAACCAACTTCCATTGGCCTTAAGACAATGCCCTGACCTTTTGAAATTCAGAAAGGCTCTGAAAACCGCCCTTTTTAGATCAGTCCACCGCCACAACTTCTTTTGCAAATCCGCATGTGTCGAGATACCTCTCAGGGGGTGATTCATGCGCTATATAAGCTAATAAATATAAATATAAACAAACTGAAAAAAACATAGATTTCAGGGACTTTATAGTTAGTTGGACATTTCACTCGTACAAAACCATAGAAATTCGGCCGTTATAGTTAGTTCAGCTAACTAGAACTCGCTCCCCCGCAATGCACTGTTGATGACGCCACATATTACATCACTCATGACCTGGTCAGTGACATCGCTGATGACATCATCCAGCGACTGTGTGTTTCTATAAAGTTTAAATATGTTTTACATATATATGCCAAGGTGTATTGAAGAATGAGTTGGTGTATAATTGTCTGGATGGAGGATTTAGTATGTGCATGACTGACTGTATAAGTGAGTGATTAAATGTGACTTACTGAATGCATGGGTTAGTGACTAAACTGTGTGAATGTCTGTATCAGTCTGTGTGTTGTGTAAGCTGCTGCATGGGTCGGTCAGTAGCTACATGAGTGTGTATATGGGTTATTGATTGGTTGCCTGAGCATTTGTATGTGAGACCAAGTGTGTGGGTGGGAGGTGTGTGACTCTGCATAGATGTGTGAGTGGTTGATTCACTTGGTGTATGGATTCAAGAGTGCATGTGGAAACAGCTGTATGGGTGTGTGTGTGTGTGATTTTTGGGTGTGTTGGTGAGTGAATGAATGTCTCAGTGGTACATGTCCAAGTAACTACATATGTAAAAGGCAGTGTATATGAGAGTTGGAGTATATAAATGTCTATACGTGAGAGTCAGTGATTGTGAGAGTGGCTGTATGAATGAGGGTGTACTTGTATCAGTGATTTTATAGGAAAGTAAGTATGCGTCAATATCTGTTTGAATAAGTGAGGTGCTGTGTGTATAACTGTATAGGTGAGTAAATGGGAGTGTGATTGATTCTTTGCATGACTGTCTAGGTGTGTGGTAATTCCATGGATGAGTGGCAGTGTGTGGGTGTCTGTATAGGTGTATGAGTGCATATGATAGTGTTGTATTGACGAATGACTGCATGTATGAGTGATTGTATGGGTGAATGAGTGGATGTGTGTGTGTGTAAACCTATGAATCAGTGAGTGTGTATGTAGGAGCTGGTATTGGTGTGTCGATGGTTTCAAAAATGGTAGTCTGTATTTTACAGTTGGTGTGTCAAAGGTCATATTAGAGTGTGAGGAGGTGCATCAGATTTTCATGTGGATGATGTCATCAGTGAGGTCATTGGAGATGTCATCAGTGATGTCATTTGAGATGTCATGAATGATGTAATATGTGACGTCATCAGCAGTGCATTGCGGGGGGCGCGAGTTATAGTTAACTGGAATAACTATAACAGCCGAATTTCTATGGTTTTGTACGAGTGAAATGTCCAACTAACTATAACGTGCATGAAACCTATGTTTTTTTTCAGTGAATTCAAAGGTCTTTTAAATGCTAATTTCTACCTATAACATAGCAGTTGCATTTCCAGAGTGGTGGAGAAAGGTGAGCGTGGCCTCCGAAACAACTCTTAGCAATCCCACTGTGTGGGATTTACTGGAGGTAACAGGAGGAGTAGTTAGCCCCCAAGGTCATCCTTGGGGGGGGGGGGGGGGGGGCAACTACCCCTTTTATTACCACCAGTAAGTCCCAGGCAGCAAGATTGCTAACTTCTTATATCAGGCCCGCCCCCTCCCTGCACCACTGTGCAAACGCACCCCCTAGCACGTTGTAAGTTGGGGGGATTAAGTCCCCTTGAATCCTGAGGGTCCCTGGGTGCCAACTAGCTCACCAGTTACCTCCAGTAAGCGCCACAGAGCTGCTTTGCAGAGAGGTGGTCCGAGGCCACGCCCCTTTTTACACCTCTCTGAAATGCAACTCTGTTGCGCTTACTGGAGTTACCTGCTGGGCTAGTTGGACCCCAGGGACCCTCAGAATTCAAGGGAACTTAATCCCCCAGCTTAAAACACGCCGTGGGGCGCGTTGCACAGTGGTGAAGGCAGGGGGCGGGGCCTGATGTGACAAGTGTGCAAACGTGCTCTGTCGCATGTTTTAAGTTAGGGGATTAAATCCCCTTGAATCCTGAGGGTGCCTGGGGGCCAACTAGCCCACTAGGTACCTCCAGTAAGAGCCACAGGGCTGCGTTGCAGAGAGGTGTAAAAAGGGGCATGACCTCTGACCACCTCTCTGCAATGCAGCTCTGTGGCACTTACTGGAGGTAAAGAGCTAAATAGAGAAATATAGAGATATCTCTATATAATATATATTTACCTATGTATTGATGTCGTACCTGGGGTTGACAATGGTACGATTAAGTCATTTTCACTACCTGGCCCAATCCGAGAGCTAATGCTGGGGGGGGTGTGGGGGGGCATGTTTGCATATCCAGTCTGATGCCTTGAAAATATTCATAAGGAGAAGAATCTGCATGAAGGTATAGTATCCGCCAGAAGCACCTTTTGCAAAGGCATGTAGCTTTTTCTTCTTTTTGCACCCTCGTTTCTCTTTGCAGAGTGTGCACCACTCCCAGTTGTCTTGCTCTTGAGTCTGTCACCCTTCTTTCTATGTGCAAGACCAGAAAACCCTACCTCCTTTTGGTCCTGTCAGTACTCCCTTACCATGTGGACATTAGTCTCGATCATGCAGGACTGTGGGAAGATCAGGCCATGCTGGGATTTGTTGTTAGTTCTATGTATCTTGCACTCGCTAGGGTTATGTTTATGGAGAAGGCCATTCAGTGGTTGATATTTTGTGCTTTCAGTGATTTTGGCTTTTTCCGTGTGGAGAACCAGTCTGAGTGCATCGAGCAACCGGAGCTTAAAGGTCACGATTTGGAGTTCTGCCTCTTTGGTCGAGAAGAGCTTCTGATAACCAAGGGGTAAAGAAATCTCTTCTGCTTGCTTTTTCTGAAATTCATGCATGCTTACTGTTCTTGCTGTTTTCCTTTGGTTCTCTCATTTTTAAGATCTTGTTCCCTGGGGATGCAGGAACTAGTTCACTCTCCAGGATGTGCTTTTACAGCTGACTGGACAGGCTAAGCCAAAGCTGACTATGTGGTGTCTGACAGTTGTCCGGGTCAGATCTTCCCCTCTTGAGGAGACATGCGTGGAGCAGTTCACACTGATTCAGCCACAACAAGCACACGTTTGTATGCAGCATCTTTCAAAAAAACAAAGATGTCAAAACCTGTACCTGGAATACTTAATCTTACACTGTTGTTTTCCGTTTACTTTCCATGTTTGAAGTCCGCTTCATTGTGACTGTTTGAATGCCACTTTCTGTGCGTAAATGACATTCATTTGACAAATTTCGAAATGTAATGGTCTAGAAAACACTTTGATGCTCTACAACCTTCCTAGAAGTGCTTATGAAAAGTACAGAATTGCCTGTGCACAGAAGAAGCAGATGCCACCCCAGATGGCGTACAGCCTTTCCATCCGGGGACTTCTACTTCCAGGTGATCAGTGTAACCACTTATCATGACTGCAGGCCCAGCCGCCTGGCTCCTCTGCGTGGAGTCTGAGTCAAAACCTGCAGTTAATTGTGCACTTGCCTCTGTGCTCTTTCTTAATGGACTTAGCGT
This sequence comes from Lissotriton helveticus, assembly GCF_964261635.1. Classification (NCBI taxonomy): domain Eukaryota; kingdom Metazoa; phylum Chordata; class Amphibia; order Caudata; family Salamandridae; genus Lissotriton; species Lissotriton helveticus. Next base: position 1,585,528,812 of record NC_136065.1, on the reverse strand, counting down.
GAATGGGACAGGTCTGAGCAGCAGGGCTGGACCGAATGTTGGTATGCTGGTTTTGATAGCTGCCTAGAAGCACCCTAATCACCTCAATACAAGTACATAATGTAAATTAATTTTTATTTGCATAGCTCGCTCAGCTAATACACTCAAAGTTTTGCAGAAGACTTGCTCCAACAGTTTTATGGTCTGTAATTATTGGCCTGTAGAGGTCAGTAAGTAGAGTGGTGTGGCTCACTGGTTAGAGGCGGCAGACCCGAAAGCAGAGAACGGCCCGGGACCAGGGTTCAATTCCCGACGCGGCAGGGTCGTGGACCAGGGTCAGCGGACTCGATAATTCTCGCCTCGGTGCCTACTCTAACCAGGGATCACACTCGGCAACTCTGGGCATTAGTTTAGAAAAAGGGCAACGGTGGAGGATTCCCAACAGAACAGCACCTAGTCAAGTATTCTCCCAAAATTACTTTAGACCCACACTATAATACATGGGACAATGTGTGTGCACACTTCAAAAAACACCCACCGTAACAGTGTCGGTTCAAAACATGAACTATGAAATATTTTACACAAGGTCAAGGTGCACCACTTCAATGTTTGCAGAAGATGTTAACTTTGATAGAGTTAACAACAAAAATCACATCAGATATTACTTGTGTTCTTTAAGAATTCTTTTATTCAGTTCTGTTGAAAGTGACAGGTATATACAGGAGCTACAGCCGACGCGTTTCGTCCTCTTGGGACTTCTTCAGGGCAAAATTGATCATAAGGTGATATTCTTAGGTCTTAACCCGTGGTGATTGTGCGCGTAGATATGTCCGTGACGTTCTATTGTAATGAAAGGGGCATCCTGTTTGACAAACAATTCTCAATGGAGGAATCTGTTGTGGCAGAGCCGTTCTTGTTAAAAGGCGGTGAATTGAAAGAAATTTCGAAATTGTGCATGCAAGTTTCATCAAAGAAAGGATGATAGTCCAATAAATGCTGGAACCAGGGTTTTAAGCATGGAATGACAGTTCTGTCTATCTATTATTGTTTGCTTGTTGTAGTAAGATATGTTTCAATCCTCCTACTTGGGCACTCTTGATAAAGTAAGTTTAGAGCATCCCCTGGTTCCTACTTCAGCTTGCAATACGACGTCCTCCTCCGTCAGGTGCCGGCCAACTCTGGGCATTAGCTTGCCTCATCTCTACAACGGCCCCCCACATTCGCCGGGGATGCCTGGTTTCACCTTGGAGATACCCAGTAGGGACCATCTCACAGGGATAGCCAGGACGAGTTCCCCAGCGGTCTACAGCGCCACGACGCCTCAGGGCAGCAGTGCGCTTTACAAGACACATACATACATACATACAGTGCTTTGGCTGAAAAGTTGGCAGACTTTTATCACCAGGCATACACTTACTTCATATTGAAATTGGCATAGTAATATAGAAGGTTACACTGCACCCATCAGCGAATTCATCTTAAATGGAGTATATGTTACTCCTGTGTGATGGACCTGAGCTCATCGGCGTGACGCGCTTGACTGGTACCGACAGGCAGTGAAATACCAGCCAGCTCTTCAAGGCGTAGGTTTAGATAATTAAGTTTTTGTCTTGCTTGTCTTATGAAAGTGTCACCAGGCATACATAATCCACTGGCTAAAGTGTGCTAATTTTCTGTAAGAATCCTAACGACTGAAGGGGTCTGCACGTAAAAGCAAGGGGTGAAAAAGGGTCAAGTGTTGATAGTGAAGGCTGCTATAATTCTGTTAAAGGAACAGGCTAGACTAGGATCATCATACTAAATTTGGGAGCAGAGGCTGCTAATTGGAGCACGTGTAAAGTCGGTCCTCGCGACTGTTAAGAATGAATGTAATAAAGGGCTTAACTATTTATTTTGTAAAGATAAGACCCCATACAGTCAAAATATGACAAAGATCAGCTTTTTCATTCAATCCCAAATAATTTTGTTCCCTTGGGATTTGATATAAAAGACTAAATCAGACCAGTACCAAATAGGGTTGATGTCCAAATGCATAAAAAAATCATGTCTTATTTTTTGGTTAGCTAATTTTATTTAAGAATCTTTACTCCCTAAACAGTGGAAGGATAAACAGATGGAATGACAGGATTGTAGATGGATCCTGTCTATTGATAAACATTGGGAACTGGCCGAAGCCTGGTCAACGTTTTTCATTAGAGACCATGAAATACCAATCTTATTTAGGTCGACTAAAAATAACTCTTCCCCACACTGTTTTTGAACCAGCTGTTTAATTGACTAATCCCTCTAAGCAAAGCCTTTAAGCAGTGCAGAGAGGTTTTCACTTTTTTTTTGCGGGGGTATAGGGGGGGTGTATTACTAAGAGTAAACATATCTTAAAGTTAACTGTTGCTAGCTGGAAGGGTCGCTTTTAACAGAATAGTGTTTAAGAGACTCTTAAGGCAGCCCACTACATTTTAAATCTAAATCTAAAAGGCCGTTAGTCGTAGCCTACAAAGTTAATTTATAGGCTGCTATATCGTATTCCAGTGCAGATCAGAAGAAAATACAATGGCAAGATATTTGTAATAATAGACCTACTAAAGGATTGGCGCATGGAGCCAATACGAAAGTTTTATATACTTGGAGACAATGACCATGGTATTAGTCTTGTCAATATTAAAAATAAGTCTAAAGAACAGTAACTTTCTGATGCCACTAGGTTGCACTGAAGCCCAATCTGGTTATAGGCCCTTGAGGTTATTATAAAACGCTTGTATGTGTTAAATATCAAGTGTGAGGCCTTTTTGATTAAAAACACATTTTCCACTTTTTAAAATAATGTTTTAGTCTGTATTTCTGATGGATAATTCTGCAGATGTCTCGCCTTAAAATACTCTCCAGGCATCAGACTAGATCCACAACACTTTCTCCACAGCTGTGCTCCTGCATGCTGGTAGGTGGCTCAGAGGATCTCCGTGCTGACTCCACATCGCCCCAGAAGTGACGGAGCAAAATACCACTTATGCACGCTAGCCTCCGTTTCTTTATTTCCTCATCTTCTAACCCGCATCTAGAGCACCTCTCAAAACTGTATCTGTTTTCTGGAGACTTATCAAATAATTTCACCAGTGTGCAAGGAAACCATGTCCACACCCAAAATTACAGGTTTCAAGCCATGGTGCGATTGCATAAAGCAGATGTTGGTCATGGACCCCTACGGGGTGCTTCTTTAGAGTCGTGGCCCGAGCCCAGCCACCAGTTCGTGCAATAAGTGGCTGCCTCATGCACCGGAAGGCGATCTGAAACTGGGAGGCACAGCTGTAATTAGTCAACCACAAATTTTGACCTTCGCTTACGTCCTGTTTCCAATCCATGTCACGCACGCTGGACTGGGTTTTTAATTGGTCAGCTTTGTTCTCAAAGTCCTCCGGTAAGTGCAAGTGAAAGGCAGCAAAGTGGGACTCAACCTCATTCCTCCACTCTGACTCCAAGGAGAAGAGGCAGGGGATTCTCCGTTGATGTGCTGGCCTCCCTCATGATATGCCCCTTGATGGGTCCACCTTTCATGTGAAGAGACACCCACTGCGTTGGAGTGATATAAGGACAGCAGAGTGAACTTGCGTGCTTTGGGACTGCTGACTTCTGCCAAACAGTTTCCGCATCAATTCAGAAAGTTTAAAAGCTTTTCTAGAGGAAGGGTTGGTGTACAAGACCGGGACAGCCTTTTCAACCAGTACAGCAGTCGCCATAGTCCATTGAAGGCAATGGATGTGGGTCTAACAGCTTGCAGATTAACAAGGGCGTCAATCTTCAAATTCCCCTTCCCCTGTTACAGTGGCCACCAAATCACTGTAGTTTGCCCTTAGTGGTGCTTGCTCAACCGGCGGGGACCAGGTTTGACATATCCTCCTAGGTTGGCAATCCATCATGTCTGAGAGAGACGTATTACAGATCTTTCAAAATGAATATGCCCTATCTTTTCTTTCTGCTCAGCCCACTATTCTTCACATGCCAGAGGGGACTTCAGACACGCACCAGTCTGTTCTGTTATAGCAGGTGCTGTTGTTCCTCCAAACTCTGAAGAGGAAGGGAACCGCTATTTCCTTGTTCCAAATGCCTTCCTACATAATTACAAATGCAAAATGCTCACACTGGCCCAGATCCTGTCTCTTCTGGACCCGGGCAACTGGATGATGTCCTTGGGCCTGCAGGACAAATATTTTCTTTTACACTCTTGCTGTTCTACAGATGTTCTGTAGTAGGGGATCTCTGTTATAGTCATAATCTAGTGAATAGTCCCGCCCATGTGCGTGGACCCCGGAGCAATGAAAAATAATCTCTTAAGTTGTCTTCTTTGCAGTCCAGCATAGACACTCAAGAGAAAATCAAAACAAATAATGCAGCCTAACACTTCTAAGGCTACAAATGCCACCCCTTCATCTAAACAGTGAAAAGGATAGCCAACAATGTCAGATTTTACACATTTTTTACCAAGTTTCCTTCATAGAGAAAACTCCCCTTCACCAAAATCCTTGAAATGATAGAGAGGAAGGGTTGGACAGACAAGCCCCCATAGGCTGCCATTATGTGTCTGGAAAAGGGATACCGTGCCTTTAAGGGGCTCTCCAGAGACCCTCGGTATCCCAGGATGCACAGCCAAAGTCCTTTTACTTTCAGTTCTTTTTTCCGGCTCCTACTAGCAGGACCCTGGAGCATTGAGCTCTCCCTTTTTGGGTATTTCTTCAATTTTTGACACTTCAAGTGTTTTAAGTGTTTCACTCGACGTCTGGGGTCTTTCTCTTCCTTTTGCCATGTTTTTTAGCCAGTTTTGCCCACTCTTTCTGTCGAATATGCCAGCTTTATTCGATAAGTGCCCTGAGTGTGCCAGGAAGAAGGGTAAATCTGACCCCCACAGAGTCTGTATACTCTCTCCCTACCTTCCATGTCCCTGAAGCCTGTGAGATTTGTCAATCTTTCTCCAGGAGGACCCTGCGTGACAGGGAGAAGATTCGTCTCCAAAGCATGGAGCAGATGAGACATCAGGAACCAGGTGGGTCTGGGCATGGAGGGACTCATTCTTCGTCCTCTGCCCGTGCTTTGGCCTCTGGGGGGCTCCCCAGTCAAGAAAAGGCCCAGAAAAGGCACTGGTCCCGGTCGACGTCGATGGCTTCGGCGTCGAGAGGCATGACCACTATCTGTTCCCCGTTGGCCCAGGGCTCTGGGTCGAAGCGTCGTCGACGTTGGACGTCGAGGGGAAGGACGTCGAGACCTCGGATGAGGTCGACGTCGAGGACTTCACCGGTGTCGACACATCATCGACCTCGAGATAAGTCCAGGAGGCACCGCCGTTCGCCGTCGAGGTCAACTCTACGTTCACCGTCGAGGTCGACACGACGTTCGACGACGAGGAAAGGCAAGTCGACGTCGAGGAGAAGAGAGTCGACGCCGAGGAGTTCGTCGACGTCTAGACGATCGACGTTGCGGAAGGAAAAGTTGATGTCGAGGAGGCGTTCAAGGCCAGGACTTTGTCCTCTGCCTCAGTAGTCAGCCTATCTTCTGTATCTACGAGTCCCGGGTCGCGGCGGCCCCGGCGCTCGGCTGACAAGAGGTCTGCCTCTAGAGCATCCTCTTCAAGACCTGCGCAGAAGAAGAGGAGAGTAGTCAGGTCTTCGGAATCCGAATATTCTAGGACCTATTCGCCTTCTAGGCCCAGGACGCCTATGCCTCCACCATTGTCTCCATCATTGCCTCCGAGGAAGCCTCCTCCTCTACCTCCCTTGCCTCCTCCGCTACCTCCCTTGCCTCCTCCTACAACCTTCCCGCCTCCTCCGCCTCCACCGCTGTCTCCTCCATCTCTGCCGCACCTTCCGTCACTGCCTACGAGGCCTCCAAAGCCTAGGACTCCGGTCTACCTCCGGAACTACCGCCTCCTGTAAGGCCAGTTGATCTCCCGAGGCCTAGGAGGTCTAGATCACGGTCCAGAAGGAGACATAGATCACGTAGTGACCGTTGGTCTTCGACACGGTCCCGTCATTGTCACTGGAGGGATAGGTCATGGTCCCGTCATATGGATTCTTCAAGTGGCCGGAGGTATTCTCCCACCTTGTCGGATTCCCCCCATACGAGGGTGTCACCGGTGGATGACATCTTAACATTTCAGGAGGTGCTATTGCGAGGGGCAGAGAAGTTGGGGATCACTTTGATGGTACCCACATCTTCTACATCGGTGATATTTGAAACCCTATACAAGCGGCATTTGTCTCGCCCCTTGTTGCCCTTGGTGCCAGGACTGGAGGAACCGGCTATGGAGCTTTTTCTGACTCCGGCCTCAGTGAAGTCAGCTCCGTCCCGGCTGCAGAAAAAGTACAGACCCCCGGATTCCGATCCGGCGTTCCTGAGATCAGATCCGGTACCGGATTCTGTTATCATAACTGCGGCCAAGAAGCAGCATGCTACTGCCCCGTCTTCTACGGTGCCTCCGGATAAGGAAAGCCGTCAGATGGACTCAGCTGGACGAAAACTCTGCGGGACGGCAGCCACCTCCATGAAAGCGGCGAGTGCCTCAGCGCTCTTGGGTAGCTACAACCGCTCCTTGTGGGCGTCCCTGCAGCAATTCCTGGAGCTACTCCCAAGGGATAGGAGAGAAGACTTCCAGGAAATTTTGAATGAGGGTATGATGGTCTCCAACCAGGTAATCAGCTCTGCGGCGGACGCCTCTCTCCTGTCGGCGCATGGTTACTGCCATGGCATCAATTTACGACGACATGCCTGGTTGCGCCTTTCATCTCTAAAACCGGAGGCGCAACAGAGAGTCCCTAATTTACCTTTCTCTGGCTCAACTCTCTTTGGGTCACATGTGGATGAGGAGATGGCCCGCATGAAGGCAGAGGTAGAGACACTTAAAGCCGTTGGTTTGGAGAAGCCAAAAGAGCAGAAGAAGTCCTTCCGTCCGTTCCAGAGGCGGTATGGTTCGCTAAGACGAGGGCAGGGTGGTCAAGCTGGTCCACAGCAACAACAGCAGCAGTACCAGCGGCAGCCATTCCAGAAGCGCCAGAGGGGCAGAGGCGGACAGCAGTCCTCCTCGGCGAACAAGGGCCCGGCCGGGTCTAAGCCCCGAGGTGTTACTTCCCCCTCTTCCGTTGCCCGCTCCGGTAGGGTGAAGCATACAGAATTACTTGGCAGAGTGGAGAAAAATTACTCAGGACAAGTGGGTGCTGAATATTGTTTGCAATGGATACAGTCTACGTTTCGTCAGCCCTCCTCCAGAGATTCCACCGGTTTGCTCGCAGTTCCAGCTGCGCGAGCTCCAAGCGGAGGCCGATACCCTGTTAAGAAAAAGGGCGATAGAAGACGTCCCTTTGTCTCAAAGGGGAAAGGGTCTTTACTCTCGGTTCTTCCTGCTGCGCAAGAAGGACAAGAACGAGTTCAGGCCCAATCTGGATTTGCGACAAGCAAACAAATGGATTCGCAGGGAGAGGTTTTGCATGCTGTCTGCACCAGATTTATCCTCAGCTGTAAAGAGGAGACTGGCTTTGCGCAAAAGATCTGCAAGATGCGTACTTCCATGTCCCCATTGCACGGAAACATCGGAAGTTCCTGCGATTTCTGGTCGGCACAAATCACTATCAGTACACTGTACTACCGTTTGGACTGAAGTCTGCGCCCAGAACCTTTTCAAAGTGCATGGCAGTGGTGGCGGCTCACCTGAGAAAGAACAAGGTGTTTGTCTACCCGTACCTGGACGACTGGTTGATCAAAGCATCCACCTTCCAGGAAGCACAATTGCACTTCACAGGACGGCCGTTCTGTTGAACCAGCTAGGGTTGCACATAAACATGTCCAAGTCTGTTCCGACTCCGGTCCAGTGCCTACAGTACTTGGGAGCCTCCATCAATACTCTTTCAGCAAGCGTGTCTCCTTCGGAGGAGCGACGCTTATCGATCCTTCGGAAGGCTCAGGCTCTCCTAGCTGTTCCATCTACGACAGTGAGGATGGTGTCTTCTCTACTGGGGTCGATGGCCTCTTGCACCTTCCTCAGCCACACGCACGCCTTCACATGAGGCCGCTGCAGGAATGTCTGGAGGGTCAATGCGGGGGAGCTGGGACGACAGGATCCGGCTGTCCCTTCACGCTCAACAGTCCCTGAGATGGTGTTGCTCAGCAGAGAACCTCCTCTAAGGGGTTCCATTCCACAAGGACATCCCCATTCAGACTATCGTCATGGATGCTTCTCTCCACGGCTGGGAGCGCATTCAGGCCATCTACAGATCCAGGGAACGTGGTCCCCGGCGGAATCCTGTTCGGCGTCCTTCGCTGTCATGGGAGCTGAATTTGGTGCTGTCCAGGTTGATGAAGGAGCCTTTAGAACCTATCCATGAGGCTTCTCTGCAGCACTTGTCATGGAAGGCGGCCTTCCTTGTGGCCATTACATCGGCCCGCAGGGTGAGGGAAATTCGAGCATTGTGTCGCCAAGAACCTTATACTGTATTTCATGCTGCTAAGGTTGTGATGCGTACTCACCCTAAGTTCCTTCCTAAGGTGATTTCTGATTTCCATCTCAATCAGACTATAACTTTACCTACGTTTACCAGAATCCTTCCACTCCAGCGGAACGGTCTCGCAATTCCCTGGATGTCAGAAGGGTTTTGAAATTCTACTTGGATACCAAGGACATTCGTAGGTCAGACCAATTGTTTTTCAATTATGGGTCAGTCAGGACTGGTCTTGCCACCTCAAAACAGTCCATCTCGAGGTGGATTGTGTCCTGTATCCAGTTATGTTATCAGAAAGCTAACAAGACCTTAGGGGGTAAGCCTAAGGCTCATTCTACCAGAGGCAAAGCAGCTACAACAGCATTGCTTCGTAATGTTCCCATTGCAGAGATATGCAGGGATGCCACTTGGAAGTCGGTCCACACCTTTGCTAAGCATTACTGTCTGGACTCTGAAGCCAGAGCAGATGCTCAGGTTGGGCAGGCTTCATTGAGAAATCTGTTTGCACAATAGAGGTGTTGTCTGTTTTTAATCCACCGCCGGGTTGGTTTTTCGGGATGGGCTTGCCATTCTATTCACTAGATTATGACTATACACAGAGATCCCCTACTACAGAAGGAGTAGTTTCTTACCTGTTGTAGTAGGGGTATCTCTGTTATAGTCATAAGCGCCCGCCCTCCTCCGCGGTGGAGAAAATGGTACTGCAATGTATGCTACAGGCCTTGCTTTATACACCTTCAAAAAGAACTGAAAGCTGTGCATCCTGGGATACCGAGGGCCTCTATCATTTCAAGGATTTTGGTGAAGGGGAGTTTTCTCTATGAAGGAAACTTGGTAAAAAATGTGTAAAATCTGACATTGTTGGCTATCCTTTTCACTGTTTAGATGAAGGGGTGGCCTTTGTAGCCTTAGAAGTGTTAGGCTGCATTATTTGTCTTGATTTTCTCTTAAGTGTCTATGCAGGACTGCAAAGAAGACAGCTTAAGATATTATTTTTGATTGCTCCAGGGTCCACGCACATGGGCGGGACTATTCACTAGATTATGACTATAACAGAGATACCCCTACTACAGAACTGGAGTTACAGGTAAGAAACTACTCTGTGGTTGAAGGTTGGCCCCTCGGGCGTTCGCAAAAGTGATTGCAATGGTTTCTGCCCATCGTTGGAGGTCGGGGATAGCAATAATACTGCACCTTAACCAATGGCTGAATGTTAGCTCACCACAGTCAGTCGTGGACCACCTCCTGATGACTGCAAAAATCTGATCATTGGCGCTCCCTATCAGTGCGCCAAAGTTCTACATGACTTCTTTGCAGGGCTTGCATTCATTAGATCAATCCTGGACATATGGAGTTCTGAGCTTTCCTTTTACTATAACAAATCTAGGTTATTCAGGCTATGATTTCGATGTTTCCGGTTTGATCCAGGATCACGGTGATAGTAGCTCTGTGGCTGCTTGGCCTCTTGCATCCTACTTGTCAGCTATGGCAGTTGTCACATGTGGGTTCTGCAAAAGAGTTTGAAGTTCCAATGCACCCATCATCAAGGCAATCTACCCAGTGCCATCCAGGAGTGAGAGGAAATGGCTCAATGTATGGTGGCTGCGTGACAGCAATTGCTTCAGCAGTAGGCCCCTCTCCCTTTCTCACCCAACGCTGAAGGTGTTGACAGATATATCCCTGCTGGACTAGAGTGGTCATCTGGGGGGAGGTATAACAAGCAGGACACAATGGGCTCTCTTTTTGGAGTCTATGTGCTTCTGAAGGTGGTATGGAGCACCAGACCATTATCCTCATTGGGAACCACGTGCAGAGTCCCTGAATGCCAGAACAGACGAACTGAGCAGGCAGGGTCTGGCAGATCACGAGTGGCGCCTTCATTCTGAGATGGTGCAGGGTTTCTTCCAGCAGTGGCCAAAACCATAGCTACATTTTTTCACCACTGTCGAACAGGCAGTGTCAAACTTATTGTTTGTTGAGTTTCCTCAAGCACACTCGTTAAGAGATGTTTTTCTGCTACAAAAACACATGACTCCTGCTTCGAGGTCTGAAAAAGGGCAGGAACCACTTGGCCAAAATAATTATAGTGGTTTTGAATTGGGCCAGGAGAGTGTGGTACCCAAACCTTCTAGGCAGGAGCATTGATCATCCAATCATGGTATCATTTCGCTATGACTTCCTGTTTCAGCAACAGGGCACCCCCTCCAACCATAACTTATTTCTTATTATTATTAAATAGACCACCACACATCACTGCTAACTTTAAAGATGTCCTACTTGAAACGGTAACCAACACCCATCTGGACCACCCAAACCCTTGCATTCTATGAGACTTCAACATATGGTTCAATAAGAAGAATCTAACCACAACTATCACAACCAACCCTGAATACTTCAACCTACAACAAATCATTTCTGGCCCAACTCATTGCGCAGGACATATTCTAGATGTCATATTTGCACCCTTAAGATAAGCAGAAGTTACAGACAACTCCCCTGTAAGTTGGAGCGCCCAGATCATCACTTTCAGGATTCATACATCAATGGCAACACCTCGAAGACCACAAAATCACCAACAACAAACTGTCGTACAGACCCCCAGCAGCTCAACCCCAAGCTTGAATGAATCCTAATAAACATGCGGCTGAAAGACATACGCACACTTATTAACTGAATGTCCAGTGCACTGGAGAAACATACAAACAACAACCACATCCTGGGTTGACACCACAAAGGTAATGACGAGACCAAAGGAATAAAAATACAACTCCACATACTACTAAGCTAATGGAGGAAATCAGGAGATGAAACAGACAAAAGCATGCTATGCCACTATAACAGAGCGTACAAAAGTCATCAGAACCACAAAAAGACTCTACTACTCAACTTACAAACTGAAAGAGACAGCCCTTCTAAAGCACTCCATAAAATTCTATCAGAAGTCCGCAATCCAGTGTGCTTAAACACAGAAACACCACAATCACAAGTCTTCTGCGACAAAATCTCCAATAAATTGACTCAAAAATTAAAATCATTAAAAATGAAATCTGAAAGAGACCTCTAGCCGCAGATTAATTACCTTTGTATTCCCTGGCATCAGACTGAATCCAGAAGAATTTACTTCAAGCAAGATCCTTGTGTGCAAGTAGGTGGTGTTGATCAGCCCCGCGGGACATCACCAGCGGCTTCTCCGCCTTTGTGACGTCTGCGTCCCCTATATAGGCGCCATTTCAGCACGCTGATGTCCGTTCTTTTCTTTCTGTGCCAGTTAACGTAGATCTGTGAAGAGAGCCACCCTCTGCAATTGTTTGATAGTCTTTTTTTTTTTACCTTTTGTTTGCCATTTTTGGTATGTAGGATGTCCAAGAAGACTTCTGGATTCAAGCCGTGCATCGCCTGTCACCGTGCCATGTCGGTAACAAATCTGCACCTGGTTTGTCTTTGGGGCCTGGAGCACGACCACGGCTCAAAGTTGTGTTCTGGCTGTTGGGCGATGGCTCCGAAGGCTTTGAAGGAGCGGTACCTACTTGGCACAGTGTTGTTTGCCCCAGAGGTCTCGTTCTTGGTTCCCTTTGAGAGAAAGGATAGGGCACCACTCCGCGAGTCCTAAGTTTTTGTCCTCCCTCTTGAAGTCTCTGAGTCAGTCAGGTAAGAAGCATAAAAACACAAGAAGTCGAAGCATGCTTTGACTTCTCCCCCTCAGTTTGCTGACGCGATGGAGGAGTCTCTGCTTTCTAGGCCTCATTCGACTGCAGTTGAAATTGGGTCTGCTCCGCGCTGCCCTGCCTTCCCGGGATCCGGAGCGACCCCCGCCCAGCTCAGAGTTTTATGACACTATGTGGCTCATATTTGGGCGGCCTGACCCTCCCGGCGTGCCTGCGGACCCTGGAGACTCAGAGGGGGCTCTATCAGGTCCGCACGGGCGGCTCATGGCCCGGTGCCCCACACCCCCCCATTAGATTCGGTAATGGATCCGGACCAATGCCGGTCGTATCACTGCGACCTTCCCTGGCTGAGACTCCTGACGCCAGCGGTGCTAGCCCTATTCTCAACCCTGATGTCCTAGAGCCGAACTGGTGCCTACATATGCTAATTCCAGCGCCAACAGAACCCTTTGGTCCTAAGTCGGTTTCTCAGCCTTATTCTGAAGGTCTAGGAATGGAGGAAGATTGGGAGGGGTCGCTGGACACTTTACTAGACCATCCAGAGCAAGAAATGGACTGGTATGAGGAATTGTATGAGGCAGTTGAATTGGACACCTCTCCACATTCTAGTCTGCTTTCTCCCCCTACCGTGGCTACGGAGGAGGAAGCTACATACGCTATGGTTCTATGAAGGGCCTCGACCTGGACCTAAAGCTCTCTTCTGTGGCAGTCAAGACGAACATCTTGAAGGAAGACCTGCAGCCAGGTGTCTCCTCCTCTGAACCCCTCCTGCCTTTCAGTGCGACCTTGACTGACATTGTACTGGGAACCTGGTCCAAGCCCAACACAGGGGCTTCTGTGACTAGGACAATCACCCGCTGCCATCACCCTGCACTGAGCGACACGCATTTCCTCACCAACCACCCCATCCCCCTCCCCCCAACCCTCAAGAGCTTGGTGGTCCAAGCCTCTACATCTCAGGGCACATTCCCTTCCGCATCTTCAGAGAGGCAATCCAAGAGACTAGATAGTTGGGGAAAGGAAAGCTTTTCTTCCTTCAGCCTTGCATTGTGGTTGGAGAACCCTGCATTCCTATTGGGTGGTTACTCCCACTTCCTGTGGGAAACAGTTTCACAAGTGCTGCCACAGGTCCCAGAGGCGGCCTGGGTCATCCTCTGCCTAGCAGTATCAGACTGGGGAGATGTGGCAAAGTTCGCCATTCGTTGAGGGCTTGAAACAACCGACTCGCTGGGCATAGCAATTTCATCGATGATGGTTATTTGATGCCATGCCTGGCTGAGAACTTCTAGCTGTTCTTGGGATGTCCATGCTTTCCTCATGGACATGCCCTTTGATGGTACCCATCTTTTCGGGGCCAAAGCATACATGGCCGTATAGGGCTGTAAGTACTCTCAGGCTGCGCCAAGTCCATGGGCCGCTCAGTTGCCGTACGTCCCCCTTCTGCTTTTCGCCCCTTCTGTGGCTATACAGGGGGCTTTCATCCACATCAGCCCAACCCCTACCACAAGACCTCACAAGTTTAGCAGCCTCTGCGCGGCTCGTTCCAACCCGATGAGTCGGGCAGCCAGTAGTCTGGTCAGTACACCCCCTCCCCCCATGCACCCTCCACCTCAAAACCCTCCTAGTCCGGCCCTTCAATATGATGGGAGGCCAGTTGGTGGCAGGATCAGCCATCACCTCCATCAACAGCAAAATATATCAGACAGGTGGATTCTTCTTATATCCCCTTCAGACTATAAGAAGAATCCACTTTGAGACTACCTCTCCCTCCATGCCTCCAACTTACGACCGGCTGATGGAGGATCACCTGACTCAGGAAGAAACATGACTCTCTTGGCCAAGGGAGACATAGAGAGGGTCCGGGCGCCAGAAGTAGGCTGTGGTTTCTATTCACGCTACTTTCTTTTTCTGAAGAAGGAAAAGGACCTGTGCACTATCATAGATCTGCAAGCCTTCAGCTGCTTCCGCAAAAGGAAAAGTTCAAGCTCTCACTCTGGCTCAGGACATGTGTGCCCTAGACCCAGAGGATGGTAGCATTGGACTTGCAGGATGCTCATTTTCACATTCCTGTCTTACCTGCACATCGGCGTTACCTGTGGTAGGCCACGAGCACTTTCAGGTTTGATGCTCTCCTGTGGGCACAATGCTTCCCTTTGGCCTAACCAGGGCCCCTAGGATGTTTCCCAAGGTGATGTGGTGTTCTCAGCTCATCTGCACAGATCATGGGTATTTCCTTATCTCGACGAATGGCTGTTGAAGGGGAGCACGCCCCAGGCTGTTTTCTCCCACCTCCAGACTGCGACAAACCTGCATTTGCTGAGGTTCTCTATCAATGTGCCGAAGTCACACTTGACTCCCTCTCTTACGCTCCTTGTCATCGAGCTGTTCTGGATGCAGTCTTGTTATGGAGCTATTCTCCCGAATGGCAAGTCCAAGATACCTGGTCCAAGCCCAACACAGGGGCTTCTGTGACTAGGACAATCACCCGCTGCCATCACCCTGCACTGAGCGACACGCATTTCCTCACCAACCACCCCATCCCCCTCCCCCCAACCCTCAAGAGCTTGGTGGTCCAAGCCTCTACATCTCAGGGCACATTCCCTTCCGCATCTTCAGAGAGGCAATCCAAGAGACTAGATAGGTGGGGAAAGGAAAGCTTTTCTTCCTTCAGCCTTGCATTGCGGTTGGAGAACCCTGCATTCCTATTGGGTGGTTACTCCCACTTCCTGTGGGAAACAGTTTCACAAGTGCTGCCACAGGTCCCAGAGGCGGCCTGGGTCATCCTCTGCCTAGCAGTATCAGACTGGGGAGATGTGGCAAAGTTCGCCATTCGTTGAGGGCTTGAAACAACCGACTCGCTGGGCATAGCAATTTCATCGATGATGGTTATTTGATGCCATGCCTGGCTGAGAACTTCTAGCTGTTCTTGGGATGTCCATGCTTTCCTCATGGACATGCCCTTTGATGGTACCCATCTTTTCGGGGCCAAAGCATACATGGCCGTATAGGGCTGTAAGTACTCTCAGGCTGCGCCAAGTCCATGGGCCGCTCAGTTGCCGTACGTCCCCCTTCTGCTTTTCGCCCCTTATGTGGCTATACAGGGGGCTTTCATCCACATCAGCCCAACCCCTACCACAAGACCTCACAAGTTTAGCAGCCTCTGCGCGGCTCGTTCCAACCCGATGAGTCGGGCAGCCAGTAGTCTGGTCAGTACACCCCCTCCCCCCATGCACCCTCCACCTCAAAACCCTCCTAGTCCGGCCCTTCAATATGATGGGAGGCCAGTTGGTGGCAGGATCAGCCATCACCTCCATCAACAGCAAAATATATCAGACAGGTGGATTCTTCTTATATCCCCTTCAGACTATAAGAAGAATCCACTTTGAGACTACCTCTCCCTCCATGCCTCCAACTTACGACCGGCTGATGGAGGATCACCTGACTCAGAAAGAAACATGACTCTCTTGGCCAAGGGAGACATAGAGAGGGTCCGGGCGCCAGAAGTAGGCTGTGGTTACAGATGTTTTAGTCTCTATCCTAGATTTTGGTGAGAATGACACTGAAGCTGCTAGGCCTCCCCCATCCTGCTAGTGACACGCCAGATGGCATATGCAGGCTCTGCAGTGAGACCTAAAGTTCCAGTGGGTGCAGCATCAGGAGAATCTCTCCAACATCTTCCGGTTCTCTACAGGGAACTGCAGTGGTGGCTGACCAACCGCAATTTGGTCTGAAGCAGTCCCTTCAACAACCAGATCACACAGTAGTGACCGATGCACCACTCTTGGGATGGGGTGGCCATCTGGGAGAAGTCGGAGCAACTAGGAACCACGAAGTATTGAAAATTCCTTAGAATTCCTTCTAGAGCTCCATCCTTCTATCTATGGATGACTACGTCATATTTCTAAGTAGCAGACTACACTGAATATCATATCTGGGAAGCGTATAAAAAGATTGTAGAAATATCCATCCCTGTAGTCTCACACAGATACCAAAGAACCCCCAGGTTTTAATCTGAGTGAATACAAGTGTATTGTTTGTTTAGTCTCTTGTTGGCTCTGAGGAAGGTGAATAAAAATATCTTAAATCACCGAAACGTACGTAGGCCGTACGCATCTGAGACCCCTACATAAAAAGCCAAAAAGAATGTAAAAATTAAAAAAAAAAAAAAAAAGGAAATGATCAGAAAATGTAAAAACAACAAGTGAAAAGAAAATGTAAAATTTGGTGCTGTATATATTCATAGGGGACCCTCAGCAGTTCTTTTTGTTTGATGTCTTTGTGTTGAATTTTTGTTGCACTTAATAGTCTTAGTTCTGTCAATATTCCAGGTAGCGATTGTAGTAGTATTCATGATGGAATGAGAGAGATGTTTTTATATTTATGATATGGGGTTCTTTATGAAATGTTGATTAAATCTGTTTACACAAGAATATATGTATACAATATGAAAAAACAAAAAAGTAAAATGGAAAAGTAAAGAAGAATATGACTAAATAAAATAAAAACTTTTTCCTACATTTAGCGTCCACTGCGTAATATCTTGTGATTTTCTCATTGTACAGAATCATACAGATTAGAATAGAGGTATTTCTACTTTATTGTTGGTTTTTTCTCCCTCCTCTAGACCTTAAATTATATTTGGGAGTACTCTTTAATATTATTTTGTTATTTCTAAATGGGTGGCTTCCACGTGGCTCCAGTGCTTCTCTGTCTCACAAAGGGACACATTCAAAGAAAATACATAGTTGTGCTGCTTAATGATATTGAATTAATATAAGGAGGCCAACATTACCCAACTCTGACAAGATAGATTCAGAGACTTTAGGTTTCCTTCCTGCCTATATAAAGGCATTGACGCTGTCTGCAGCAATGCATTTGTTTTGCAGGTAAAATTACAGGTAGTGCTTAAAATAGGTACCAGAAGCGGGTAGTATGTGCATCTTTAGTGAAGCAACTGTATCCAGTCAGTCAAAAATGGGTCACTATTGTTTAGTGCAGGTGTTATGCACACTCCCATGTATTTTATTTTGTCTCTTTTCCAATGTTCAGCCACACACACATAATCTCCGATTTATCAAGGTTTACTTTGAGACCAGAAACTCTAAAGAGTTTCAAAATTACAGGATTCGAAGTCAGTAGGATATTTTCTAATAAGAAATTAATCTTGTGGTGTTGCCCTCCACCCCCGATGAATCAGTCTTAGCCTAGGTTTTTAAGCTTTGATTCTAGGGGTGCTACTACCATGGCAAATAAGACTGAGGATACCCCGGCCAAGACCAAAAGCATTTGAGTTTATTCAATTGACTGTTAGTCTAGCCATGGGTGCTGCCTGTTTTAATGTCCTAATTTGTTAGCTATAATCCTAATTTCTTTAGAATACTCCAACCTATCCAATGGTTTTTCAGCATCTGGGATAGAATGGCCAGGGCCAATTTCCTTTTGTTCGACTTGTCAAACCAGTGGCGGACATGTCTGCTATTTGATATTATCAAATGTTTGCCTTTTGGAAATAAATCCAGATTGATCAGGATGTATCAGGAATTGAATATCTGGCATTATAGTTTGTCAGGACATTTGTGAAAATCCTGGAGTCTGTATTAAGTATACAGACTGCTCTTTAAAAGACCCACAGCTCCAGGGGTTAATTGATCAGTGCTATATTCGGTCCTGCACTCGGTTTGTGGCAAAGTGCTTGTAGAATGTATTCGTTAAGCCTTTTAAGCTAAGGCTTTATTGGGTTTTAAATGCAAGGAGAACAGACTGGGGGGTGAGTGTCTGAAAAGTTTCAGCTCTCCGTCCATCATCTCCTTGTGTCTGTGTTGTTCGCCCTAAGTTGTCAGGGTATTCCCAGACGTGGATCCCTTGCTTACTGTGCCACTGGATTCAAGCAAGCCTGGCTTTTGAGAGGTGTTACCCCGAAACCGGCCCCAGGATGCCTGTTTCGGGTTCAGGGAAGACCTGGCTTTGAAGTTCTAGCTAGACTGTTCCCATAAGGAATAGGGTCAAGACTGATTGGCATATGGCTTGGTCTGAACTGGGGTGGTGAAGTGAGCTAAAGAACAATGATGGATTCAGTCCACATTTGTGACTGGGGGAGTGCCTAAAAAGTTTCAGCTCACCGTCCATCATCTCCTTATGTTTGCTTTATTGGGATTTGATTCATTCTTTGATATTACTTTAGCTACTACTTCAGTAAAAAGGCAACTCCAGTGCTTTCTTCACAGAAGTCTTTAATTTTGGGAAGTAGAAATATTTTTGAGTTTTAGCAAAACAGCTATTATCAATTGGCTCTCCCTACATAACGTATTGGAGAAGTCATGGAATATTTATCTATTTGCCTTTTCTCTCTGCATCAGTCTGCCTTTTGAGTCTTCCACAATGGAAACTCTTGTTTTGATTGAGGCCATTCCAAGGTGTCTCACCAGGAATCTGATTTGTTTGCTGCTCATCAAAGTTCTGTTTGAGATAAAAGGGTGTGTTCTTTGATTCCCACCATAGCAAGGAGGTTAAACTGCTTTTGAGGGAGTTAATTTCCTTTTAAAACCTGGAGGTCACGTGTTTTTATATTTAGCCTCTGTTGCTTTAAGTTCAGATACCCATTTTTTTTCTTGTAAAAATTTAAATTTGTTTTTTGTTCAGCTCTAACAGCTACTAATCTCCCACATTTTACTCTGTTAAAGGCATACCATTCTGTTTTGTGGGATTTAATTAATCTAATTGAATTTCAGATATTCTCTAATCCCCTCCAATATCTCTTGACCTTACATTCCTTCTTTCAAACATCTTTAGTCTTTTTTTTGCATGGAGTATCCCTAGTTTCATATCCCAAAACACTATTATGTCTCAGATAATGGTATTAAACTTATATTTACTCTGATTGTGGCTTGCTTTGTATGATGTGTATGTTAGTTCAAATCAGTCCTTGAGTCCGAACTGTGAACATGTTAGTAGTATGTGCACTCTTGTCCTGAGAGTAACATTTTCTATTTACATCAAAGAGGCCCTTTTCTCTGATTGCATCTCCTAACTAGACATGAATCTGGGACTAGGAAAATCACTTAGCAAGATAGTCTTCCCCCTTGGGCAATTCCTCCATTTGCTTTCAAAGAGAGCGGAAAGGAGTCCTGGCACGCATATCACATTGATGGAAAGCCCCTCCATACTATCTGCTAGAATAATGTATCTACCCTCCCGGATGTCGCACATATTACTTTAGGAGTTGTGAATGCTAATTATTTATGCAATGCAGTCATGGTAATGCAGTCATGGTGATCCCCTTTGATACTGGTGACTGTGACATACTGGTTTGGAAATTTTTTGTGCTTCATTAATTTAAAATGCTTTTTAGGAGATGCAAATTCAGCTATGATCGCATACCACACTTTGTCACTTGACTGGAGTATTCAGCCCCCTGACTATTCAGGTAAATATTCTGGTCATCTATTCAACTGATAGGAATGATTCTCAAGTATATTCTCTAAAGCTCTATAGTTAGCCTGTAATTCTGTGGTATCCCTCAGCCTGATATCTCTTGGTTTGTCTTACTCTCCCCCAATCCCAATGTATCCCCACTTCCGTCCAAGGTGAACTCTTCTTATTGAACTCAACTCCTTTGTGGCTAATCAGGAAGGGAATAGAAACACCCCTATCTTGGTGGGGTAAGTGCGCCATGGCCAACTGCCTACCCCTTTCTCAGTATTTGCATTACCTAGTCGAACAAGAACAACCACCAACCCACTCTTGGGGGCTTATTAAAAAGAAAATCAATCCCAGCCCATCACGTTGAGTTACCCACTCCAGGAATGTACCTTTCTCAAGACACTAAGTTCATTCTTGAGTTTCCCATTTAGGCTTATGTCTTGCCTTCCTCAAATGTCTTGTTCTCACCCAGCATTCGTTCTTGCTTGGGGATGGATTTTCTCTCTTGCTTGGTGAGGGCCTCTCTTTTTTGTTGAGACCCAAGGCCTTCCAGCCTTCCTGTGGAGTGTGTATTGTGAATGTTCTGAAGTTGACCAGGAACATAGCGCATCTATATTTGAATTGGCCCCTTCTCAGCTGTTTAGTGATCAGGATCATGGCTCTATTTTTTCAAGGTGCTGTGGGATAGATCCTGGTAGAGCACCTCCTCACCGTCTTTGATGGAGACTGTATCAGAGTTCTTTGCTTCCATAATGATCTCATCTTTGAAAGGCATCGAGCCAGGCTTCACTAAAACATCCCTTGGTTGCATCTTAATGTTTCATTAGGAGGTTTCACTCAATATGCTTGCACTTTGTGGGTGCTGCCTCTTTTTGAAGGTTTGCCCTGAAGAAGTCTGCACAGAAATCGTCACTATTTGATCTCTCTGCTGTTTCCTTTTCATTGCAAAATCTAATGTTTCTTCAGTTTTTATCCTCCTCACATTTTTGATTCAAGTCTTTCAGTTCCTTTTTCAGACAAACATGGGATAGAATCAAATCCATATTACTTTCCAGTTCTCCATTATGAGGTTAATAGGCATCCAGACTTTTTGAAAATTTAGAACATGGTAAAAGTGCACTTCATTATCGATTGGGAGATTGAAATTGCCTTTCTGGAATTACTTTGATTGTAGTCCTAGAAGAGCCTCACATAATGTTAGCCTTGCCGAGTTTTGCATAACATTTAAAATGTTTGTAACTTGAGTGTCATATATGAGATGAAGCTGTTTCTTGAGCCTTGCTGACACAACAATGAATCCAGGTTTTATTTTTTTATTTTTTTTACTTATTTTTACATATAAACAAAGACCGAACACAATCTGTTCCCCGTCTTTATTTTTTTTAAACAAAAAAAGGCAAAAGTTATATCTTGATTTGTTTCTTTCAATGCCGTCAGTCATAGCATCCAGGCTAATAGCTGTGTATATTGACAACATATAGAATTAAACAGAGGACGAGATTTTGTATTGAAGCTTGGGTAGCTAAAGATGTGCCCGTATGCTAAGGTTTTTCATGTGATTGAACTCTTTTCTATATACAGCTGCTTAGCACACTAAAAGTCCTACAAACTTCAAAGTGTAACTGTACATCAATTTAATAAATGAATGTGTAAATGGACTGCTATCAACTTCTATTTTTCACCCACCAAAAATTTATAAAATCCAAATTTTTTTTTTTTTTAAAACAATTTTATTGATTTAAAGCATTAAACAGTGGGCATAGAAAAATCAATACATGCTTACAGGAATAGTGGGTCATCATGGAAGCAAATTCACTGGCACTTCGGGTACACAATATATTTATAACAGTTCGATAGCCCTCCCCCCTTCCTCGGAGCTCCCACCCCCCTCACTCGGAGCTCCCTTCCCCCCCCCTCACTCAGAATCGCTGTCACTGCCTAATTGCTGTGGCTCACATATGAAACCCCTGTACTCATTCCACGCCCCCCAGATTCTAGCCCATTTTTTCGGACATTTGCGATTCAGATACACTGCTCTTTCAGCCACCATCGCAGAGTCTAGATCTGAGCACCACTCCCTAAGCGCCGGCACCTGTGATGCCCCCCAGAACCTGGCTATATTCCTTTTAGCTTACATGATACTCAGTGTGGCCCAGTCTTGCATGGAGTGATTAAGATCGTTTGGATCCCAAATATTCAGTAAGCAACATCTCGGCTCCGGGACCAGCGGGAATCACCTGAGATACAGTCCGCATAACCTTCACCCAGTAATCGGCAATCCATGGGCAGTCCCATATGGTATGAAAGAACGTACCCTCCTCCCCGCACCCCCGAAGACAATACCGATGTGTGGCTTTCTTCATCTTGACAAGGGAGACCCTAGTGTAATAAACACGATGCTAAATTTTTAACTGTACTAATCTGAGCCTAGCTGGTATAGCTACTTCCCGTGGCGAGGAGAGCGTCGTTTGCCAGTCCGACTCATCGAACTCGCCCACCTCACCAGTTCATGCGGTCCTCAACTTCAGGGTAGGGTTAAGCAGGTTATTAACGAGCTTACGATAAACGAAGGAAGTAGCCTTTTTGGGCATATGTTCCGTTCCAATGGGGTAGACTCCGGTAGCTCCTCACCGGGCTGGATTAGCGACTTCAGGGCATGACTAATCTGCAAGTATCGGAAGTGCTCCGTGCGTGCCAGGTCATACTGGTCCCTAAGTTGTTCAAAAGAAAGGACGGCCCCACGCCTCCAAAGGTCTCCAACCGCAGAGATACCGATCAAGTCCCAGGCTTCAAAGCCTTTACTATTACATAGACGGCCCAGTCGGCGTGACGACCAGAGTGGCATCATTTGTGTAAGCACATCATTGCATTTAAGGCGGGCAGAAGCCAAATACCACACCCGCACCGTATGAGCCGTCGGGCCGACCAGGGCTGCAACACTTTTTTTTGTCATAAAGCGCGGCCATCACTCCGCCGTTCCCAAGATCATACCTGTCCACTTTGTACGCTGGCTCTGTCTGCGGAGCATGCAGCCATTGATTTATGATTTTTAACTGGGCCGCCCAATAATACAATTGAATGTCCGGGAAGGCTATGACTCCATCGAACCAACCCCTAACTAATTTATAACGAGAAATGCGTGCCGGTTTGTTCCCCCAAAGGAGACCGGATACGAGTGCGTTTATGGACGTAAAATACTTATGAGGCACTAAGAAAGGAGTGTTCTCAAGGAGATAAAGCAGCCGGGGCAAGGTCATAAAATCCAAATTTGACTTTGACATAAATATAGTATTTTCTAGATTAAAATGAAATCAAAAATATGTTAATCTTCCTTTTCCACCTCAAAGTATCTAGATCTAAAGTAGTATTTGGCTATTGTCTAACTGAAGCGTCACATGCAGATTGTCTTGATTAGCCGCTGCAAATTGAATGTGATCTTTGAGGAGTATTCACTAGTGGACAAGTCCAAAATGTTTTTATAAAATTGTTATATAAAGTTATGCTTAGTGTAGCCATGTCGTGTAGTCCTATAAATCTATATAGGTTCTGCGCATTTAGACAACAAACTGTGGGATTGGTGTCCAGACTGATTCCAGACACCCCCACCAGATATGTTCGCCTGTATACCTGCTAACTCACAGTGCCACTATAAACGCCTCTTTCCAAGGAGAGAATCGTTTCTGGCAACTACCGAACATGACAACCCTCTCCCCTCGGGGATCATGGAAACAGGCCAGTACTTTTTTCGCTCAGCCACTCATGCTCACTTTGTCTCAGACAGATACATAGAATAAACAATGGGAATGTTTTCAATAATCATTTATTGAACCAGTGTCGTTCTAGTTTAAAATACTTAGGCTGCAACAATCATAAGAAAGAAATAGATATATACGGTTATAAGCACCAACAGAGTAAGCATATGGTAGAATTCTATCATAGTGCTAAAACAATGGATATATGCTGGCATATAAATGCATTACAGTAATAATGCGTACTCCTATGGTGCAACCCTAACTAGATGTACCTAGTATGTTTGTAGGTGAATCACCAAGAATCCCCATAGGATAAAGCCAACTCCATTACCTTAAGCGAGAGAATGAAGGACCTCGTCTTGGTCTTGAGATGAACACCATGCAAAGGGATGTCAGACCACTGCGTACTGGAGTGTCTGCGTGCAGAAACCTCAGCATCTTGTGTCAGCATGGAAGTCTTTCTCCTCTGCCCGCCCTAGCAAAGATATGGTGTTTATATACCCCAAAGGTACCCTTGTCTACCTTGCTGTGCCATGTTGGCCAAGGATGACAATAGTGATGAACCTTAGTTATTATGCAGAAGATGGTAATTCTGCCGTGATTCTGAGAATCCTCATTAATAATAAAGGAGACTCCGTTTTGGAGAAAACCACACATTTATGCAGCACCTAACTAGGCAAAAAGGTCAGCACCAAAATAGTTATGTAGTACAATGGCTCGGAAAATGTATGTGAAAGGTTAAGTGACTACACAGGCCTATCTTGGGGTACATTATGAATAAAAACAGTAAGGCTTTTGATTAGTTTACATATCGAGATAATGTTTGAGAAGTTGAATCTTAATACGTTGGCTGTCTCAAATTGATTTGTGTTTATTTTTATTCCCTATTTCTCTCCATTTGTATGGAACTGAGAAAGCTGAATAAACAGTGTACAGGTGTTGTTTCCATTTCTGTTTGACTAAATGATATTCCTTGACTTCAGTGTATCAAGGCCAGGGCTACAATTTTAGATGTCTGTCATATTTCAACAGACTACCAAAAAACAAAAATTTGAAAACAACACATTTAATAGTAACCCATCCACATTATATGTATCTTTAAAGCCTTATGAGGGGTAGATGGAGCCCAGTCGCATTAACGAAGGCTGTCATTTCTCAATGCTCCCTAGTGCTAGGCTTTTACTCCTACTGATAAGTTGATCGGACCATCAGCCAACCGATGTGAGGCTGGATTCATGTACTCTGGTCCTGTCTCACTTTTAAAGCTTATTGGTCAGGAATCTGGACCAAAGTGAAGAACATAAACAATTATGGCTTTCAAATAAACGTTTTTTACACTTATTTATAACTTATCTGTGGAAGGACCAGATACAGTGTGTTGAAGTCAAAGTGGCAAAGTTTTGCATTTTTAGGCACTGTAAGATGGCAATGATAAATGGGGTTACCAGAGTGGTATAAATAACCTCCTACAAAGAGACAATCTACAAACTGCAAGGTCCGCTGCAAATTTGTAAATACGTCTGGGAAAGCTTACTGACCTATGGTTATCGTCCTACTCTAATACCCAAAGTAGGTGCACTCATGTTACTCACAGAAACTGCAATATGTTTGAATTTGGCTTTTGGTACACAGCGGCTTCTGCCCCTTTCTCCACCTCTTGCAGTATTATAAAAGCAACGTACACAGCATATGATATCAGCTCCATGGCTTCTCAAAGTGCTTCTTTCCTCTGTGTCGAACATCCAATTATTTGCAGTAGTCATTGGTAAATGCTTTTCCCCAAAGCAGTTCTTGCTTTGTTTTTTCCTTGAGATTTCCTGTATTGTGGTTGGAGGAATCCATAGTCAAACATGTTTCCTCTTCGAAGGTTCAGACACAAATGAATCACTTTTTTCTCCATATGTTTGTTTGAAATTTCAGATATCGTAAAATACCTGGTGATCAATGCACAGGTGGCATCAACCCAAGCAGAGAAGAGAAGAATCTGAAAGGGAAATGCACCAGTGATCTTCTGCAGCCCAAGGCCATGGTAACTAATGTGCAGTCCCAGGTCACTGCTCATAACACTCCGCATATGCCTTGACATGTACTTATGCTGCACAAAGGATATTAGATAGCTTGCAGGCCAAGACTCGAGTTCTGAATGTTTAGGAAAAACCTTTGATTTGTCTCATGGGCACTGGGTTGCAGCAGCCTTTATACATTTATTTATAGTGCACCTGATCAGTACTTGTGCATGTTGCGTGATTTCCATCACTTGTTACTTCTATGAATTTATTTTACCCTTGACTACTGCCAGGGTCTGATAATGGTTTTGATTGGCTGTTCCTCATTTTGGTTTTAATTCCCTGAACCTGAACTGTGACGAGGAGACTTCAACGGGCACAGAATGCTGCTGCGCTGCCCGCATGATCTTTGCACTATCTAAAAACTGCCATGCCGCTGACCTCCTCAGACGGCTCCATTGGTTACCTATAGAAGGGTCCGCAAATTCTAACCGATCTTTGCTTGGTGTACACCCCGGCTCGGGCCCTGCGCTCATCAGACCTACAACTGGCCTATGTCCCGCAAGTCCAGAGCCGGGGGGCGCTGATACTGGACCCCACCCTCTGGAATACCATCCCTCCTGCTGCCTGCGGAGTGCAGGACCACTGGGTGTTCAGGAAGCTGATCAAGACATGGCTTTTTTCCCAATCTCTAGTCTACTCCTTCTCTGCCCTACTCCATTCATGCTTAGCGCTGGGACACCCTGATGCGGGGGCAGCCATGCGCTCTACAGATACTGATAGCATAACCTAATGTTTGTTATTGACTGGGTCTGCGAGCACTCAACACTCTCTTCTCTTTTGCTTCTGCGAGTGCCTGCAGTTGCTCGTTATTGCCCATTCCTTCTTTTGCTTTACATTACATGTTGCCGCTGTCACTTTTGATTACTGGTGCCTGCTATTCCCTTCTTTGTATTAATCCTTTATTTTCCGCTGTTCAAGGTTTCCCAGTATAACAATATCCCAGTCATCCTGGCCGTGGTCGCTGTGGTGCTGGTCGCAGTCATTGCTGCTGTCCTGATCGTGAAGAAGTATGTCTGTGGTGGCAGGTGAGGCATAAGGGAGGAGACGAATTGAAGGGAGGGCATAGGTGGAGACTGGGAGAGTTGTGTGTTACAAGACATGGAGGAATGTGAGTCACAATTATTAAGGTCAAGATATTGGCCCTTACACTATTAGCGCCTCGCCTTTTCCATGCCTCAGTGTGCATGTCACTTGAAGAACCCCAGCACTGTTTCTTTTGGCTTTGAATATTCTCTGTTCCATGATAATAAAATCTGGAATCGCTTTGCTTAAACATTGTACTATTCTCTTTTCTGGAGCACTGGACAAATACCAATGTGACTGTTGGGTCGTGGGTTCATGGCAGAGTGACCTTGTGCTGCCCTTTTCCTGATTTTACTGGCCTGACTCATGCATGTGTTTTCCAGCTTTCTTCCTTGTGTACATCCCCCCCCCTCCAAATATCTACCCTCATCCGCGCTCCGTGTTGTCCTTTACTTCTTGGTCTGCCTGCAGATTCATGTTTGCCCCACCACCCTCTGCATTGCTCTGTCCCTCCTGCGCTGCTTTTCCCCATCTGATCCATGTTGCTTACAACCACCCATACATCCCCAATTGCTTCCACCTACCCTCTACTCCCTGTTGCTTGACAATTTCCATTCCTTAGTTGTGCCAAATCTCTATATATATTTTTCTAAGTTTCCGACAGCTGCTATTTGGTGCTGAGCCTCTACACAATGCAAAAAAGCTCCTTTGCTCTAACAAATATTCATTTCTTTTTATTTTTAATTAATAGATTCAAGTGACTTCTGCCATCTTGGATCGGTAATTAAAAAACAAGAGAGAAAATTGTACCTGCTTCATTATGCTGGCACGTGCTTGCATGATGATGAATGTGCGAGATGTCATGTCATCACTCGTGTGCACCAGCACAATGTTTCAGGCTGCTTTTTCTCTGCATCAGTCTCTTTTTATCATTTATTTTCGCTGCACAGCAGCAGCAAAAAGCCTTTGCAAAGTCAGTAGGTCAAAAAGGAAACACCTTTCTGATGGACACTTCAAACCATTGATTCCTCTCTGTAGAATACATACACACAATCTATGCTGGTTCCTGCAACCCCTAAACTGGTTGTGATGCCACTGGCGCCCGAGGATGATCCAGTGCTGACGTCCATGTTGGATCCCAAACCAACATCTGCTCAAATCCTACCGATGTTGCACTATGAGATTAAAAAGCGGCACCCGCTGTCTTCCACCATAATCCTTTATAGCATCACATCAATCAGCAGGGGCTCCATTATCTTTTTTGGCTCTCATTCTAATCATGTGTCAGAGCAGGATGCATCCTAGAATATTGATCATGATGATGATGGTGTTGGTGAGGAGTATAGCGAGTGTGCTTTATTCCTTCTTTGAGACGGAGATTGACTCGCCACATGTGCCACCAACAGAAGAGCAACGGAGAACAGCCGAACTAAAAGAATCCCAGCTGACCTCCATTGAGACTTATACAAATATTTGACAGAAATTCCAAGGCCTTGGTCAGCAACATCTGAGCCCTTACTTCCATTTACTGATTACCTTACCGATACCTTGATGGGTATCTATTTGGTTAAAACCATGGTCTTCCCTGTCTCTTAGACGGCAGGTATCCTTGTGTCCTAGACCGGTACTTGGTGATCTGTACTTTCTCATCAAGAAATCTTCTCCGAGAGCCTTCATGTACAGGCCTTGACTAGTAAGGTGGACACTAACTTGTTTCCAATCAATCCTCCAAATCTAAATTCCAAAGGTTAGATTCCTTTTTCAAACACATTTTTTCCTCTGCCAGTTTGGCACTGTGATCCATAGTCTGACTATTATGCCGCTACAAACTTTCCCTTTGGGGCATGGCTTGCAAGATACTGCCATAATTCCCAGAGGACCTTCGACTTAAACGATACATGATAGACAGGATGCAGCCAAGCATTTTATTCAAGCCTGTCTGGATGTATTTATTTGCAAAGTTTTATATAGCGCTGGCTAGACCCGGAGGTATCAGAGCGCTTTATATGAGGATCAGCAAGTTACAGGATACATAGTTATATCAGTTGAATCAGCGAGTTACAGGTTACATAGTTGCAACCGTTTGAATCAAAGAATCACAGAGGGAGGGGGAGTGAAGGAGACACGAACGGGGAGAAGAGGAAAACCATGTCAGATGACCGGCTGGGAAGGTGATGGCCAAGGGGCCAGGCTCCTCTATAGCTGCATAGGACAGCTCCATAGGGCATCGGCCAAGGTTACTCGGTCTCCGCGGTAGGTACAAACAGATTTGGTATCCGTCCTGGGGGCGTCTTCATTGTTTCATCGAAGTGGGAGAGAATGAGAAACATAACGGGAAGACGAGGAAAAACAATGTTTGATGACCAGCTGGGTAGGTGACGGCCAAGGGGCCAGACTCCTCTATAGCTGCATAGGACAGCTCCACTGGGCATCCGCCAAGGTTGCTCAGGCTCCGTGGTAAGTACAAACAGTTTTGTAATTTACATCAGTTGAATCAGCGAGTTACGGTTTACATAGTTACATCAGTTTGAATAAAAGGATCAAAAGAGGGAGGAGGAGGGAGAGGGAAGGAGACACAAACGGGGAGACGAGGAAAAGAATGTCAGAAGACCAGCTGTGTAGGTGACGGCCAAAATAGGTGCTGGAGAATAGTTACACGAGTTACAAAAGCATAGCATAAACATAGGATGGAGGGGGTAAGAAATACAACGGGGAGACGAGGAAAAACAGTGTCCGACGTCCGGTTGGGTAGGTGACGGCTGAGGGGTGAACCCAAGCCAAACTCCTCTTTAGTTGCATAGAGCAGCTCCACCGGTCATTGGCCCAAGGTTGCTCGGGCACCGCAGTACATACAGAAGGTTCTATATTCTGCCTGGGGGCATCGTTGAAAAGTTCCATCATGAGCGCCGGTCACGGCGCGGCTCTTGCCTGAACTTGATAGGTGGCATCTGAAGTGCCATTCTCGGAGCCAGTGGAGTCTCGCAGTCCGAGATTACCTGCTGGGGCTTCGCTGGACATCTCCCACCCGTGGGAGTCGGCTCTCGTCACACCCAGGGTACCCCCGGATGCAGTGGGAGCTACCTGAGGCTTCAGATTGCGTTCAGTGTGCCACGCACCTATCCCCCCCGCTTCAACGCCCTTCTGTCAGAGTCCGCCCAAGACTATATGGCTGAAAAGGGATGGGGATTAACAATAAGCATCTAGTAGTAGTGCCTGTAATTGAAGACCCCTGGAGGTAATAATGTTACACAGCGGCCATCTTAAGGTCAGGCAGTGGGTATGTGCTCCCGTGTATCACTGATCCTGAGTCTTCATTCCCAACTGTCCACGACAAACCAGGTAGCCGTAATTCAGTTCTCCGTACCCTCAAGGGACTACAGGAAAGCCTCCTGCACTCCTGTGTGAAGGGATGTGTCCGCCATTTTTGGGTCAGGCGGGCCGAGATATTTGCATTCTTCCTTTACTGTGGCCCAGTTGTAGAATCCCCTGCGTTCTGTAGGAATATACCCAGCGCCGGTGAGTCCAGGGGGGCCCAGAAACCAACTCACTTCTTCGGGGACATATTTGATTCAACAGCCCACTCCCTCTCGGCTCCCCCGTTACCTTTCACTGGCTCTGAGGGCCTCACAGTGGGCAGCTCCCTCTAGCCAGTGTAGGATGATGTTTCAGCTGTGGCTCACACTCTGCCTTTTGCCCGAAGCTGCACTCTGCTAAAGTGCCGGATCGGCCCTGCTTCATGATCCTGCACAGCAAGATGGCAGCTGCTGCGACGTCGGGGTTGAAGGTACACCACCTAGATTGGGTCACTGGCTCCATGCTTAAGCCGCCACGCCTTACATACATTGCATTCACCCAGACCGCAAGTACGCTCAAAACGTTTCATCCCTTCTAATCTCTTATACTCTACATAGCAGGTAGAAAGACACAATTCTGGTGTAGTCCGGCAAAGTCTCACCATGGGAGCAAAATCAGTTGTGCGATGGAGCGCTCAACAGGAGATACAGGTGTTGGACCAAAACCACTGTTTACACGGCTAATATACCACGCTAGATCATATCATGGAAAGTAAAGCAATCCCCTCCGTCTTACACGGCCACCATTTTAGAGTCAGGACTGCTTTGCCTAAGCAGTTGGTACTAGAGTTGTCCTCCACAGGTATGCCTGAATCAGGCCCCCTGGTTTCTTCAACCATATACAGGCTTTGCCTAATTGATATGCTCTTTGATATGTCTCGCCTCCTAGAAGAGAAGGCAGACTTTAATATGAAATGCTTTTAAGACAGTAGATCCGTAGCACATTTCTTGGGGCTGTTGACCTCCGCTATACAATTTGCACACTAATTCAGAAATTTAGGGGCAACGCCAGAGGGCTGTCATATAGGCTGAGAATGCCTTCCCAGCCAGTGGTGCAATAGACAATCTAGTTCTTTCAGGGACACAGAACTGGAAAGCATTGTACAGACCAGTAGGGTCATGTATATTTTTCATAAAGGATATGCCCTACTTTTTTCCATCCTTACCACCAAGTATTCCTCTCACAACAGATGGGGTTTCAGCAGACCATTTGTCTATCCTGCTGTAGGAGGAATCCCTATTGCTCTACAAGGCTGTTCTAGAGACTCTCTGAAAGGCAGGATTTATTTCCTCTTCAGAGGTAAGACTGGGGGCCTCAGGCCGATCCTTGACCTTCGACATCTGAAAGTCTTCTGGTGAAAGGGTCAATTCAAAATGCTTGCAATGGGCCAGATCCTATATTCTGTGGCCCGGTGGGAAAATGGATCCTTGGATGACGTATATTTCCATACCCATGACCTTCAGTCCCTGTGGAGTTCCCACGGTTTAAGGTGAGCCAGGATCATTGTTAATTTGCCATGCTCCCCTTCGGCCTCACTAGAGTCCCTTGGTTGTTAAAAGAAGACATGGCTATAATCTCTCCCCATCTTCAGAGGTCTGGAGTTCCCTATATTCCCATACCCCAATGACTGACTGCTGAAGGGGAGCTTGCTGCAGTCATTCGTGGACCACCTACAACAGAGGAACTTTTGACATCTTGGGTTTCACCATAAACATGCTGAAGTCCCATCTAATTTATTTGCAGATCATTTAGGGCATTTCTGGACATGGTGGGTCTCAGGGCTTTTCCTCTGCAACAGTGAGTCCAGAACATTCAGGTTATGAGCCTGATATTGCAGACTCTATCCTGGATAACGGCAAGTGTTGCTCCTAAGCTTCTTGGTCTCTTATCTGTGTATTCACCTTGTCAACAATACAGGTTGGCACATGGGACCCCTGTAGTGGAACCAGAACTTCCAACAGGCCCAGCATAAAGGCCGCCTTTCTGACACCATCCAGGTCTCGAAACAGATAGCTCGAGATATGCAATGTTGGCTCACTGACTAGAATTTGTCAAGCATCATGTCCCGCTCCCTCCGTTACTCAGCGCTGACAGTAGTGAAAGAGCTGCTGGAGCTGCAGGCCATTCATTGATTAAGCCCTGAAGCCTTCCTGCCATATATCATGGGGATGTGGGTGCAGGATATCATGGAAAACATCCCCACCATGTTGTACTGCAATAAGCAGAAAGGCTTGGGGTCCGGAGTCCTGCACCAGGAGGCTTTCCGTCTCTGGAGGTGGCTTGAGCATCAGACCAACCTTGTTGCCAACCACCTGTCAGACTTCTTGAATAACAGAGTGCATGAACTGAGCTGACATCTGGCACATCACGAGTGGCCTGAGCATCCTTTGGTGGAGGGTGTCTTCCACCCTTTTGGCCTTTCTACATTTACTGGACCAACCATCCTTGTTCAAATCATTTGTGATGAGATTTATTAAAGGTTTAATGCACAAGCAGTTTGTGATGCCGCAGTGGGACCTATACTTGGTCTTGGCATTCCTTATGTGGACACCCTTCAAGCCTATGCATAATTGCTTGCAATGTTTCCTGACGCTGAAGACTATGTTCCTCAATGCAATTAGATCAGCTCTTTGTGTGAGTGAACTGCAGGCACTGTTGATCCACCCAACATACACCACGTATTTCTGTTCAAACTGGTCCTGAGGATTTAGGCAGCCTTCTTTCAAAGTGACTCCTTTCCACATTGGGCAATCAATTACTTTAGCAGCGTTATTTGCTCTACCACACCCTTTGAAAGAGGAGAGGCTTCATCAGTTGAACCCCAGAGGTCTTTAAACTTTAGGTTCATCATAGCAAAGACCATTGAGTGGATCATCAACGTTGTGTGGGATTTTCGGAGGCAAAGGAGGTGAAGGCTGTGGAGAAGAGGACCCTGTCTGCGTGGATAGTTCTGTGCATTGAAATCTGCTATACAGTGGCAGCCTCTGGAAAGTTTGAGAGCCATTTGCACCAGGCATGAGGCCACTATTCTAGCAATGGTACTGGGAGTGCCTGTCCTTGACATCTGCTCAGCTGCATCCGTGCATGCATTCACGAAGCACTACTTCCTTGACAGCCTAGTCTAGCAAGAAGGACAATTAGCCTGTGTAATTCTAAATGACCTTTTGGTCTGAGCCCACTTCCCAGACCATCCATCTTGGATAGGTGCAGCTTTGGTATCTATTCTAAATTCCACAGGTGCATGACCAGCGTAGCCAAGTGGATGCAAAATAAATTCCTCAAACTCAACACTGACAAACTGAGGTCCTCTTCGGGAGCAACACTTCCCCATTGGACGACTCCTGGTGGCCTACAGAACTGGGCCCCTTGCCCACTCCCACTGATCACGCTAGAAGCATCTGTATCTTACTCGACAACATGTTCACCATGAAGAAGCAGCTAAACACTGTCTTCTCAGCCTGCTTCCTCACCCTCTGCATGCTCTGGAAAATATTCAAATGGCTCCCCATCAGCACCAGATGTAGGTCATTCAAGCCCTCATCACTAGCCGCCTTGACTACGGAAACTTCCTCCGCATGGGCATCACTTCACATCTACTGAGCAGACTGCAAACCATCCAAAAAGCTACAGCCAGGCTCAACCTCAACCTCCTGATAAGAGGCCACATCATCCCCACCTCAGGGCACTCCACTGGCTCCCCGTCCAGAAAAGGTTGCAGGTCTAACTGCTGACCCACGCGTATAAGGCCCTGCACAACAAAGGACAAGCCTACCTTAACCACATACTGCACTAATACCAATTCGGCAGACAGCTACACACAGTCTTCCTCTCCCTCGCCCACATTCACTGCTTCCAAAAAAGCCTCCCACTCCAACTCCTGACTGCACCCACCCTTCAAAAGATCAGAGATGGCTTAAAAACCTGGATATTTGCCTGACCACTCCCAGTAGCAGCTCCCCACCAGCGTCTGTATACCCTTGCAGGTGATAAGCAGCGCTCTACAAATCGATGATTGATTGATTAATTAATTGATTGATTGAAGAATACGGGGTTAGAAGTTTCCTTCAGAAGAACAAGTTTCTTATAAAACTCTTTATGTTGGATACTCTATCCAACTACAGATTCTTCACTACCCTCCCGCCTCCCCCTTCCATGGAGTGGTTCCTTTTTAACATCGAACATATCCCAAGTTAGTATTCAGCACAGTGTAGCCAACAATTGTTTGCACTTGGCATTTGACGTTGTGGAAAATGAAAAGACAAGAAATGAACATCAGTGTACAGGGTTGGAACTTTTACACGGCTCCTCTGCATTACTTCTGGGGCTGTGAGAATCCAATGTGTAACAGCACGCCACCTAGCGGCTAATGGAAACACTACTAAATAATTCTGATTTTCCAGTCTGGCACTTGGGAGCTATTCTAAGATGAGGATTCTGTCATTGAACAGAGTATCTATCAGGAAGACTGTTACAAAGCGTACTAACTTGTTCAGTGGCTTTGACAATGGATGCAGCAACAGTCATTTGAGCAGGTCGTTTGATAATGCAGAAGACCGAGTGAATGGATTTCAAATTATATTTCCAGGCCACGCTCGCTTTTTTGCCAAACCTCCTTTATCGAATGCTTTCCTCATCACCGTTGAGGATTTGTGTTGCTTAATTACAAAGTCCCTTCCTAAAATACTGTAACAAGTCTGCTCTTTGTTGTCAGGAATTTCCATGTCTTCAAACCCGTCATAGTGAGGGTGGTGTGGTTAAAACTACATGGAGTTGCCAGTTAATTAAACTCAATCTAGATGAAGTTTTTGGCTGGGCCAACATATGGTAGTCCAGTGAGTGTAATCCTTCTCCTGGATGTCCATTGTTTCCCAGCTGCCTCACTCTTAGTACTTGCAACTACTATTAAAGGGCACCTTACACCATGTGCTGATCAGACTTTGACGATCGCTTGCACCAGTACAGCATCTTTCAACAGTCAAACAAGCCAGGGCATTCATTATTCTTCACTGTTTGGAGGTCAAGATGGTACATCTACTCTTTACACACGTAAAGTGAGGGATTGAGGGATTTCCCACTTCCACACAGCTGTTGCAATGCTATCCGTGCACTGTGCCGCCATAGAGGCCACCTCAATATTTTTACTAGGCATTACATTGTGATAATACATTCCCTCCTTTAATGTAGTCTGAATTATGCATAATTTACGTGTTTGTCTATTTTTGATGTACAAAATATTCAACACACTTCTCTTGTCTTTTAATGGCTAGTTTAAGTCCCCTATGTCTACAGATCACCCCCAAATACATTAAAAAACAATCTCTGAGACTGGAGTCTGGCTCTGATACCATTTGGCACGGTAAAGGAGTCTTACTGTTGGCAATGATGTCTTTACTTTAAAAGCACCTCTGTTCTCTTTATCTCAAATCATTTGCTGTTCGAGTTTAGATACAACTTGTTTCTTTGACCACAAGGCGTTGTTTGTTTTGATTTACAGCATAACATTGCAGTATTCAGTTTGCAACTAGCTGCACACATTATAAAGAAGTTGGTAATAGTAAATGTACTGTTGAATTTGACATGTTTTTGTTTTAATGCACAAATGTATTTGGGTGTCATATCCTCAACAAATC
This sequence comes from Lissotriton helveticus, assembly GCF_964261635.1. Classification (NCBI taxonomy): domain Eukaryota; kingdom Metazoa; phylum Chordata; class Amphibia; order Caudata; family Salamandridae; genus Lissotriton; species Lissotriton helveticus. Next base: position 1,585,493,447 of record NC_136065.1, on the reverse strand, counting down.
CCTCCTACACGTTTGCTCTGTCCCTGTCAAGTATTGGGAATTAAGAGTTTTAATTTGAAACTAGTAAGCGCCCATGATACAAGATTTTAACTGGTTCTAGATTAGAGACTTCTTTTTGTTTTTGCACATCCATTGCGTTTTATAAACCCAGCGTCTTAAAGTTTATATTAAATATAAAGGAAAAGGTGTTATGCTGAAATATATTTCTTAGGCATTTTTGTTGGACAGGGGTTTTAGCTGGCAACGTTGTTTTGTGATATTGACCGTACTACAAAGTTTAGCACATCTCATTATTATATGTTGATCAGTTTACTAACTTTACAGGGCAGCTTCTTTGCCAGGTCTGGGTTAGAAACCAAGACCCCTGTTAAATAAATTGTTATTGTCTATTGAGCTGAGTGAGTACAATGGCTGCAATCGTATCATGATGTAAATAGTTCCAAATTGTGCATTTTACAGTATCTGTATCCAAATACTTGTGTTAAATATATTCCTTTGGCTTTATGAGCAGTTGGAGTGGGCAGCTTGTCAAATAACTAATATTTCACTTGATCATCGGCCCTCTGCACCAAATGGATGTGAGCTTTAGAACTTTGTGTGTAATGGATATACAACCTGCACCACAGACTGTTTTTGTTCTGGAGGCAAAGTAACGTAGTTATCCAGTATTGGGGTATCTTTCATAGATTCACATGTCTGAATCATTCCCGGTCGTCAAGATGGGAGTCCCATAGTAACATATTCAAGCTGTGCTTTAAAAGCTTCATAGGCTATAATGGCCTTAGTAGCCTATGTATGTCCTTTTCAAAAAAAGGACCTAATGTTGGTACCTAGCCAATCAGCTGCCAGCACCCTCTAGAACACTCTCAGAAGAGGCAAGTTCTCTCAGATTTTCACCCCACGTCGTGTGGAAGGGGGTCTCCCCGAGTGCTACTCAGTTTTTCGTCAACTTTCTCAAATCTTGGCATTATGTCAGACAAAAAAGGCCTTTTCTGCCCATGTAAGGCCTGCGCCAAGAAAAGAGTCCATTTGAATGAACCAGATTAAGAATGTATTTACTGCCTTTATCCAAGGCATGCGGTGAGAGAAAGTCAAGATCTGCTGCACCATTTCAACTAAAACCCTCAACTAGAGAGAGGGAAGGTTGTTATTGTGGCTTCAGACCACTAAACACAAGTCGCCTTCTTCGGATGAGGAAGGTGAGAGAGCCTCTACATCCCATAAGAAGGGTAGATCGAAGGATGGTTCCTCAGGTGAAGATAGGAAACATCAAAAGCCTTTCCAGGACTCCAAGGCTTCTAAAAAAGAGAAGGGGCTAAACAATCCTCTGAGCCGGTGTTATCTGTACCTTCTACGCATTCCAGGAAGGAATGAGATCGTCTTAAAGCTTCCTCTTCGGATCTTGTGGAGAGGAAATCTCTCACAAAATCATTGTCCACGATGCTCTCTCACTCGTCGACAACATTCAGTATTATGTTAACAAAAAGTAGGTAGTAGTATTCCCTTTGAAAGGATTGGTGGTGGACTAACTTTTTTTTTTTTTCACAACAGATTTTATTGAATAATCAAGCAAGGCAATGAGTGTGGTACCCCACAGTCAGGAGAAACCACCAAGCATTTAAAGACATTACATAGAGCAGGATCGGAATCTGAATTAAACATACTTCAAATCGCATTTATTCAAAACTACTCCCCACCCCTTCCCTTCCCCAACGCCCAACCACCCTCAACCAATCCCACCCCACAGTCCCTCCCTAACCCTGTGCACATGCGAAGAGGGAACAGCATTAAGTGTGTATAGAGTGGTCGGTCTGGCGCCAGACACAAGCCCACGCAATGGGGGAGGCCTAGGGTTCTTCCTCTGGGTCAACTGGGGGGTCCAGTGGCAAATCCCTATACTCGGCCCATCTTTTCCATATCCTAAAGTGTTTGCGGGGGCACCCTCGTGCTTCAAAGATCGGGCGCTCCAGGCCCATACAAAAGTCTAATCCAGCCTTCCACACACACAGAGGAGGAGCCCGTTCGTCCTTCCAAGCCCGTGCCAGATCTCTCTTGGATAGTACCAACCCCAACAGCAGTAGGTGGCGCTTATAGCTATTCCCTCCCACCCCCTCGAGAATATGAAGCAAACCTAACCGATGGGTGCGGGGCAGGTCCCATCCTAGCACTTCAGACAAGCAACACCACACACCTCTCCAAAAGCCAGCAATTCTAGGACACAGCCACAGTGTATGGAGCAGCGAGCCTACCTCCACACCACAACGCAAGCATTCCGGTGATTCAATCAGTCCAGCTTTCCAGAGGCGCTCACGCGTAAAATAGGCCCTGTGGAGGATTTTAAATTGGATGAACCTGAGCCTCATCGCGATGGCAGTCCCTCGCGGGGATTCCAGGGCCTCCCGCCAATCGTCCTCGTCCAGGGGACCGACATCTGCCTCCCAGGCCGTCCGCAGGGGAAGAAGGTCGGAGGCGCAGTGGGTGACCATCGTTTGGTATATTCGGGACACTTTTTTGTCTCCGAGCTCCCCCATGAACAGCTTCGCTTCAATAGGGCTAAATTCGGGGAGCGATTCCAAGTCGGCAATGTACGGTGTGAGCGCATGCCGCAGCTGCAGATAACGGAAAAACTGAGTCCGCGGCAAGTGGAACTCCTCACTAAGGTCCTGGAACGGCTTAAGAGCGGCTCCAGACAGCACATCACCCAGCGACGAGATCCCGATCGCGTCCCAGCCACCGAAACCCGGCAAGGAGGCCAGCGCAGGCAGTCTGCCATTACGCCACAGCGGCGTTTCCGCAGTCAGCTTACCCCACCAGCCCATGCGTCGCAACGCCTGACGCCAAACAAGGAAGACCGTCTTCGTGACACTGGGCAAGCCCCGTCGCAGCCGGGCAGAGTAGAGGAGCGTGCCGCAGAGGCCCAAGCAATATCCACCCCTCTTACTGTGGGCTTCAAAGCCTCCCACACCACGACCGCGTCGATATCCTCAACAAGGTTCTCCCGCCAGTAATGATCAATGGCCTCCCGGAGGTGCTTAACATAGCTAGGTTGCTGAAGATGCCACGAGGACATCCTCCATCGAAAGGGCTGGCGTTTCTTAATAAGTTCTATGTCGATCGAAACTGGGGAATGATCAGACAGCCCCCTAGGCAAAATCTCCACCGCGCGCACTCTGCACATGCACACCCGGGGAACAAACAAGTAGTCCAAGCGAGAAAAGGTACCATGCACAGCAGACACAAACGTATATTCACGTGAAGTAGGGTGCATATGTCGCCAAGCACCAGCCCAGTCCATCACACATCGCTCGCAGCCTAGTAGAGGGAGGGGAGGGGGGGAGAGAGGGGGGGTCAGCCCGCCCGGCCCCCGGCGCCCCCTGCGGTCCATACAAACATCCATCACCTCGTTCCAGTCTCCCCCAACCACCGCCAGGGACTCCGGGATATCCCCCCATACCTGGAAAAGCCTCTCAGCTAGGGCCCATTGCAGGGGGGGGGGGCATAGACACTCCCAAGGACCACGGGCTCCGTACCCACCCTGCCCCTGACAAACAAATAACGGCCCTGCGGGTCAGCCCACGTCTTCTCGTGTACGTATGTCACCCTACAATGGATTAGCACAGCCACCCCTCTGGACCCCCTGGTAAAGCCAGCATGGTACACCTGTTGATAGCCCAATCGCTGCAGGCTGAGTGCCTTCGACCCCATCATATGTGTCTCCTGAAGCAGAAGCACATCGGCAGCGGCCCTCTTCCCCCAGCGCAAGACCGCCCCACGTTTCACTTTGTCCAACATCCCCCTTACATTCCACCTGACTACTCGTAGGGACTCCACCGGGAGTCTGCGTGCAGTATCAGCCATAGTCAGACGGAGTCCACCAGGAAGGCGCCTTGTGTCCACACCACCCACCACTCAACAACATCCGCATCCTCATAGAAAGCATGTGCATCTCCCCCTTACCACCCCAACGCCCAGAAACTGCAGGGACCGCAACTGCCAGTCCCCTTACAACTGCCCATTCCCCCAACCCCCCTCCCCTACACCTCACAGAACCATGAAGCATCTGTCGCGGCATGGGCGATCCCAAGCCCAAAACAGAGGGCCCAGGACCTACCATGCCAATGGATCCCAACCCCCTTAGGCCCATCCTTACAACTCCCCCCCCCCCAAAACAATCTCCTACAAAGGTAGGAGAGGGACAGCCCCCAATCGGCTGTACCCGAGCCTGTATCCACCACCCCACTCAACTCAACGAACATAGTTTCGAGAAGATATCGAGGCATCAAGAAGGCGTCCAATTCGCCGGGCCACCGCCCCCACTCCACTCATCCCCGGTAGCCATACTGCCCAGCCAGGAGCACAGAGTACCTGAAAGTAGCAATGTCACTTCCCGGACAGGTCAGAGTCTTCGGTTCTGTGGCCTCCCTGCGCACCAGAGGCAGAGGCCGAACGCTTCCGCGATCTAGATCTCCGGTGTCTCTTACTCTTGGTCGGGTGATCTCCGCGCTCCGGTGAGGAACCCCTCGAGGACCCCGGATTCAATCCCGGCTGGGCATGTGGCCGGAGCGCCACCGTTTCATCCGTCCAACGAAACAAATCCTCCGGAGTATCAAAAAACAATGTCTTGGACTGGAAAATCACTCTCAGACGAGCAGGGTACAGCAGGGAGTATTGGAGACCCAGACCACGGAGCTTCGCCTTAGCATTCATGAAGGATTGTCGTCTCTGCTGCACGATTTTGGTATAGTCGGGGAACACCATGATCTTGTGGTTTTCATAGAGGATGGCATCCTTGGACCTTGCTTCCCTCAGGATAACGTCGCGGTCGTGGTAGTTCAATAGCCGAGCGATCACCGCCCTGGGCCTGCCTCCGGCAGCCTCTGGGTCAAGGCGCGATGTGCGCGCTCAATGATGAAGCATGAGGACAGGCTCTCCGGAGGCATCCAGCTCAGCAGCCACTGGGTAAGGAACTGTTCCATGTTCCCCTTCTCACAGCGTTCCGGAAAACCAACAAATCGGAGGTTGTTGCGCCGGGCGCGACCTTCGGCATCCTCAGCCCGAAGCGCCAGATTCTTCTGCACCGATTCCACCACCGCCAGTCGTTTCTTCAAGGACCCCACATCATCCTCCACTACAGAGATTCTGGATTCCGCCTCAGTAATCCGCGCCACCGCATTCCGCAGGTCTTGGCGGATCAGGGTAACATCTGCGCCCACTGCGCCGATTTTAGCGTCCAGCATATCCCTAGATTGGGTGATGGCGGCCATGAGCGCGGTATTATCCGGGGGGGGCGGTTGATGCTGACCCCCACCCGGCGGGCCCGGACCCCCAGTTGGCCCTGTGAATTTGTCTATGGTCGGTTGCTTGGTTTGGCTGCCGCCTCCACCTCGGGTCATGATCGTCACCTGCCCACGGGCCACCAACAATCAACACCGGCGTGGCCAAAGGGGGGTCTCCCACGTCCTTCGTCTAACCCAGTGGGGACTCCTCCAGCCGAGCACGCCCCACCACCAGAAGCGGGCAGCCGGACTCTCCTCTCCCGTCAAAGTCCAGGTAAGGCAGGGCAGGCCCCTGGAATCACCCCCACACCACTCGTGGCCCTCAAGGCTATCGAACGGGCTCGTCCACCTTCTGCGCACCCGTGGGCCTACCGTCACTGCCAGCGGTGTCCGGGGGTCCAGGAGGGGGCATCCACGACTAGCCGCCCGCCGCAGGGTCCGCCGACTGGCATACTGCCGTGTATTGGACCTCAAGTGTAGAGAGGCAGCAGCCAGGCGTCCTCCAAGCTCGGGAGCGGCAACTGCTCACAGCCCACCTCGGGTGGGAGTCGCGAAAATTGAGGCCCCGGCTCCGCCGGTCCCGCTAGGCCCCAGCAGCCTGTGGGGCGAGCCTCGCCCCCCTAATGTAGTAGCGCCGTAGCCGGGTCCCCGGGGGGGACCGATTCCGCCCCCACCTGTCTCGCCGGGTCCAGTTAGCTCAGGGAAGGCGGCGAGGCAGCCGCGCCACTCGGGTGTCTCCCGGACGGGGAGCGCCAAAATTTAGGTCCCGGCTTCAGCCACGCGTCAGGCCGCACTCTGCGTCCAACCTCCCCGCAGCGGCCAAGGCGCCAAAGTCTCTGTTGGCTGCACTGGAAGATGTCCGGTGCTCTCTGCAGCAATCGCCTCGCTCTGGGAGTGTGGTAGAGGCTCGGGGACCGGATAAATGGACGGATAGATCTCGGGCAAGCGGGAGCTCTAGAAAGCTGCGACCGCCATTGCCGCTCTCGTCGACTCGGTGGACTAACTTTTAATCGCTATAAACTTTGGGATTTAGTGGTATTGGCACATTTTAGAGAAAACATTTTTAGGCGAACTTAGGTGTCTCTCAAAAACGGAACTCATTTCAACAATTTTGGTTGTTTCTATAAACCTTTTTCAGTATCCTTTCTGGTGATCCTTTCGGGCTTTTGCCTTCTTTCATGCCCTTGCGTAACAACTGATCTTCTGATCTCCTTTTCTTATCTTTGGAATCTATAGGGACAAAAATGAATGTCTCCTTAGCGACCTTTTCCGAAGGCTTACATATTTCAAGTAGATATGAAATGTTTTAGAAAAATGTTTTTTTTTGTATTATCAATCCAAAAATGATTGAACTCGCAAATATGAAACTGAATGGTTAGGATGTTTGACCTAGACTAACCGACCAACATGACAGAATAAGATTGTACCATGTAGAGTACATTTATTTATGTTCAGGTGTCTTTTTTTTATAGATTGTTGATTTGGTATTGATTCTCTGAACACACTTCTCTTACCCGGTAATTACAAATGTAGTATATATCTTGTATTACAGCCTTGACAAAGTCCAAGGGGAGATGAAACATTTTTTGGCAGTTTTGTTTTGGGATGTATCATCAAAGAAAAAGAATGACATCTTTGAAGAAAATCCAGTGATGTGGACTCTGCTTTTTGAGTAGAACTTAAGAATTTGGATAATTTGCCATTGTCAAATAACCAGTGCATGAACATTGGCTTGTCACATATCAAGCTATTAAATTGTCTTATACATAATTTTGGAATGTCTTGATAAATATAAGGATGTGCTGAATATTTCTTTAAATTGTTATAAATGACATTCAGTATTACGTCGACGATGCCGTTGTCGACGGCAACAGTGACAACGACAGTAATCTGTGCTCCAATACAGTCTACTAGAGTCCCCGTGTCGACGACGAGGGCTCCATCATCGTCAAAGACCGATGACTAAGTTACCCTCGGCGAAGATCCCGGTGACGACCGACTTGTCGTTTAGTGCCCGTTCAACGACGATTGCTTTTCCGTTGATGACGACGCCGTCAATGAGGACACCATCGACCATGATACAGTCGACAATGGAATTTTCTTTTCCTGTTGTGTCTGCACTGTTGACGCCACAGTTGATGAGGATTACTCAAGTTACCAGAGTGACCAAGACTTTCTTACGGCCAGCCATGCAAGAATTTAGTAAGGTTTCGCCCTTACTTCCATCGCATCTGCTGGAGGGCTGTGTAGAAAATGACGATGATAATGGTCTTTATGGTGTGGCTCACAGCCCATCTGAGCTTCACGTAAAGAGTCAGGATGAGGAGGATGGGAACTACTGCGACGAGTCGCAGGGGTATATGTCCATGTCACAATTACCAGTCCTATGGTATTTAGCCAGAGCGGCACCCCAGGGACCACCATCTGCCACCATCACTGATACAGGATCTACAGGCTATGTTGGTGGATTACCAGCAGCGGTTCCTTCCGCAACAGGATTAACCAGACAAGCCGGTACCTCCACTAGGTCCTCCAGGTATGCCAACCGCCAAGCACACCTGTGACTGTTCCTGACCCCAACCGATCCTGGAGCACCGGATGCCTCCTCTTCGGTTTAGGATGGTGAGCTGCCGGATCCAATCTCTGCTCCTGATCCTTGGGACGATTATGTTATGCCAACTCTCTCCCCTCCTCCACATCTCTATTCAGATTCCCCTCCAGAGGATATTGGAGGGTTTCATAACCTAATGCAGAAGGCAGCCAACAGGTTTCATCTGCCTATTAGGGTCAAACTTCAAGGAAGGCACAAGGAAACTCATACGCTCCCTACCAATTGTTGATTACATATGGCAGCAATGCATCAAAATAATGAAGACTCCAGCATCCATACCACCAGTGCTACCCTGTATTGAGAAGTGCCAGTGGACTCTCAATCTTGCGTCATTGGACACCCCAAGCCGGACTCGGTCATTTCTCAAGCGTCACAAAGACGTTCTGAAAACCCTGCTACCCCGATAACCACTCCTCCTGATCAGGGTGTAGGATGGACATTTTAGGGAAAAGTTTCTCTTCTATGGCAGCAGTGACAAGGCAGAAAATGCGTTGGCCACTATTGGCCGCTATGACGCCATATGTGGTCAGACATGGCAGGTTTAAAAGACCTTATACCTGAGGACACTGGTGCAATCGATGGTCCTCTCCAGACTGGACTACTGCAATTCTCTTCTTACTGGCCTCCCCAAATCCCACCTGTCCCCCCTTAAATCTGTCCTCCACTCAGCAACCCGTTTCATTTGTGGGGCCAAAAGAAGCGACCACATCACACCGTTGTTATCCACCCTTTGCTGGCTTCCAATCGAGGCTAGAGCTATCTACAAGACTGCCTGTATCACCCACAAAGCCTTGCACTCCTCCTCTCCTCGCTACTTGTCGAATAAACTGAAACTGTCTGGAGGCTCTAGACCATCTCGTAATGCGGAAAATCTACTGCTTGAACCCCCCACTTTCAAGAAGGAAAGATCGTTGGCCCAATCCTTTTCAGGCAACGCAGTGAGAATCTGGAACTCACTTCCGCCTCGGCTCCGGACCACCTCCTCCTCCTCCCCCTCCTCCCAGGCCTTCAAAATGGACCTCAAAGTTCTCCTCCTCCAAAGACACCTCCAAATCTAATTCACGCCCTCTCTATCATCGGAAGGAAGACCTCCCATTATTGAAAATTCCATTGTCCATGACTATGGAAGTGCCTTCCCAGTGTGTTCTGGCAGTTTGTGTTTTTTATTTTTTATTTAATTGTTTTTATTGTTGCATTAACGTTCCAATTACATACATGTAGTCAGTATATGCTTAGTTATACAGTGCATTTGTCCAGTGGCATGTGCATAAATTTCAAACGTTGCAATTTTCTTTTTGATCTTCCTTTTCCTTCTCTTTAATAAAACTTATTCCAACCCCCCCCCCTCCCTTAGCACTTACAGATCACACATTTTCTTCTCTTTCTGGTAATGTTTCCTGTCCTTAAATCACTGTGAATACCTTAACTGTCATCACTCCTCCCCCTTCATCGTGTATGCAGCGTATCATGATAGAAGGTTCCGCATCCTGGCCTGCAAGTATATCAGTAGTGCCTCACCGTGATCAAAACAAATGTGTTGTGGGAGACTTAACCCGGGTATTTATTTATTTATTTTATTTTCAAAGTTTTATATAGCGCGAACAAGATCTTCACAGATATCAGAGCGCTTTACATAGAGGGGTACATGAGGGAACATAGTCAAACAATAAATCACTAGATCATACAGTACAAATAGGTGGCTACAAAGCCCATCACGAGAGTAATAAGACAGCTCATACAAATAAGTAAATGGGTCAAGCATGTAGTACAGATCGGTGCAGGGTGTTAACAGAGTTCGAGATAGTAGATCAAGTGTATTTAGCCATGAGGATAGCTTTTACTTCCTTTTTAAATAGTGTAGTGGAGGAGATAAGCCTGGTTTCGGGAGGGAGTGAGTTCCAAATCCTAGGCGCCAATCCTGAGAAGGAGCGCTTGTATGTTTTTTCCTTCCTGAATCTTCGAGGTTTCAGCAGAAGATTGTTTGTGCCTCTCGTGTTTCTAATTCCCCCAGAGATTGTCAGTTTCTGAGCGAGGTAGCCGGGTGAGTTTAGGTGTACCGCCTTGTGTGTCATGCAGGCGATTTTCAGATGTATTCTGGCTTCAAAAGGTAGCCAGTTCAGGGATTTCACGTCGGGGGTAATATGGGAGTGCTTTTTTGACCCAGTGATGAGTCTCGCTGCAGCATTCAGAGAAGCTCTTAGTGGTGCGGTAGTAGTTAGGGGGAGTCCGCAGAGGGCGGTGCTGCCGTATTCAATACGTGGGATGACTAGCGCTTGTACTGCTGTTTGGAAGTCTTTGGCTGGGAGGTAGGGTTTAAGTTTCCTCAGAGTATTGATCTGGAAGTTCGCTCCCTTTGTTGCCTTGCTGATATGTTGCTGCATGTTGAGGTTGGTGTCAAGTGTTATGCCTAAGGATTTTGCTGAATCCACTATGGTCGGTTGGACATTGAGTGCTGTTAGGTGCTTAAGCCATGTTTGTGTGGTAGATATTTTCGTGGGAGGTGAGATCAGAAGGAACTCAGTTTTCATAGCGTTGAGTTTGAGGTGGTTATCAGCCAGCCAAGATTGGGTGCTTCTGATCGTTGAGTTCAGACGCAAGATGTCTTTGGGGGATTGTAGCTTGAGATATAGCTGAGTGTCATCGGCGTACATGTGAAAGTTTACGTTGGATGCATGTAGCAAGGAGGTGAGAGGTTCCATGACTAGGTTGAACAAAGTTGGGGATAGAGAGGATCCTTGGGGGACGCCTAGCGTTACAGGTATTGGCGAGGACATCAGGTTGTTGCTCTTGAATTTCTGCGACCTGTTGTGAAGAAAGGAAGTGAACCACTTGAGAACAGTTCCAGATAAACCCATTCTTGTGTTTAGTAGTTCTAGTAGATTCTCATGTTTAACGGTGTTGAATGCTGAAGAGAGATCTAGAAGGATGAGGAGGCAGGTGTCGTTTTGGTCTAGCATTTGAAGTGCGTCGTCAATTATGTGAGTCATGGCAGTTTCTGTGCTGTGTCCTGCTCGGAAGCCTGACTGGTGGGTGTTGAGGAGATCAAATTGCTCAATGTGTTTAGTCAATTGTAGTTGTGCGCATTTTTCCAACAGTTTGGCGAGAGTAGGAATATTGGTGATGGGACGGTAATTGTTGAGATCAGAGGGGTCGGCTGTAGGTTTTTTTAGTAGAGGTGTGACCTGACCAACTTTGAGGGAGTCAGGTATGCTTCCTTGTTGGAGAGAGCTGTTGATAATTTTAGTCCAGAGAGGGAGAAGCAAAGGGGTAAAGTCTTTTACTGCGGAGGCAGGGAGGGGGTCCGTGAGGTGATTGGAAGGTTTCAGGGTGCTGAGCAGTTTGCCAATTTCTTCTTCCGAGTATGTGCCGAAGGTTGACCATGTAGCATTGTTTTTTGGTTCAGTGGGTGCTAGGCATTGGGGTTTGGAGTAGAGGCTTGCGTCCATGAGGAGATCGCTTTTTATTTTGTCAGTTTTTTGGATAAAGAAAGCAGCGAAGTCTTCACAGGAGGGTGCCTCATGCCCAGTGTTGAGCGGTTGGGGTTGTTCCTTGGATTGTGTTCTGATTAGCTCAAACAGTTTTCTTGGGCGGTTTTTTGCTTGGTCGAGTTGGAGGCTGAAGAAGTCTGATTTTGAGCGTTTTATTTTCCTGAAGTAGGCGTTTCTCTTTTTCTTCAGCTCTTTTAGGTGCATTGCAGAGGGAGCTGATCTCCAGGTACGCTCTGCCATTCGCATGTCTCGTCTATCCTCATTGAGACTCCCGTCGTACCATGGTTTGGAGATTTTAGTAGAGACTCTTTTCAGCTCCATAGGAGCAGCCTCATTGATTATAGAGGTCATAGCGTTGAGGTAGTGGTCAGTCAGAGTTTGTACGTCTGTAGCGCCTGTCGGTGGCAGTAGGAGGTTGCAACTGTTGGGGGCAAAGAGCCTGGGTTGAGCTTTTTCGAGTCTCTTTTCCAGACTTTGGGCTTGGAGAGTTGAGCCGGGTTAACTTTGACTTTTTCATTGATAAAAAATGTGACAATATGATGATCTGACCACTCACAGGGTTGGATGGACTCGAGTTGGATAAAGTCCTCTTTGGAGATGATCAGGTCGAGGGTAGAACCTTTCTCGTGGGTCGGGCTGTTGCATATTTGGGTGAGGTTAAGGGCATCGAGGAAATTTTTTAGACTATTTACCACTGCGTCGTTGCGATCGTTCCAGTGGAGGTTGAAGTCACCAAGGTATATTTGGGTGAGTTGCCGTCCGGAATTAGTTGAGATCAACTCCATTATTTCTTGGGAAAAGGTTAAGTTGTCCCTGGGTGGGTGGTAAATGCTGTGAAGCGAGCATATCGGCTTGCCCTCACTAATAATGTCACGGCATATGTATTCCCAGGATGTTGGGGATGTTAGGGAGGTGGAATTGACTTTCTGAACAGAGAGGTTGTTCCTGTAGATGCATGCGATTCCACCACCTATTTTGCCTGTTCTGTCGAGCCTGATAATGTGGTAGTCGGGAGGAACCAAGATGTCCATTATAGGTGTCGAAGATTCAGTTAGCCAGGTTTCAGTCAAGATGATTAGGTCAAGGCCCCGCGATAAGAGGAGGTCAGCAATGGCGGCGGAATGTTTCTTGGCTGATCTGCAGTTGAGAAGAGTGCATTTGAGACGGGGTGTGTTGGGGGTGGTAGATGGTTCTAGAGATAGAGGGATTTTTCTCAGGTTATTGGGGATGGAGAATCTGCTGTTTAGTGTGGGCGGTCTAAGGGGATTTGAGTGTATCGAGGGAATGTTGAGGTGTGGGGTGGTTGTGTTATTTTGGGGGGTTGGGTCATAGGAGCGGAGAAGGGTGAGTGTGTCGAGGTCAGAAGAAGAGTTGTGAGTGCGACGAGGGCGGTTGTTGCGATTACGACCTGGGATTGAGGTCAGATTGGGGGATAGCTGAGTGAGAGAGTTAGTCGGAAGGGTGGGGGATAAGTTGGGCGGGGAGGTGTAGTTGCGTGAGACGTTGCGGGGGCTGAGGGCCGTTGCTGCGCCTATGAGCCCGGTGTGGGGCGTGTTGAGTGCGGGAGTCAGCCGGCGGAGTAGGGGACAATTTGGGAGGGAATGTTGAGGTGGGTGAGAGGTGTATAGGGTGTGTAGAGAGTAGTTCTTTGATGATGTGTATGTCTTCTTTGATCTGAGTGAGGGTGGCCATGATGTATTCCATCGTGGGGGAGGTGGTGGGGGTGGATGTGGCAGTCAGGAGTGATTGGCTGACAAGGGAATTTGTGTGCAGGTGGGAGAGAGGGCTGGTGTTCGAGCAGGTCTGCGTTGTGTTGGTGTGCCGGCTGGAGTTAGGGGGGCGAGATGTTTTGGGCGGGAGGGGTGTGGATGAGGTAGGGAGGACGTTGGTGGTATGAGTGAGGGCATTGGTGGTAGGCGGGGGGGTCAGGGTGTAGTCTGTGAGACTGATAGCCGTGGTGGGGGTGTAGGGAGGATAGTGGGGGCTGAGAGTAGGAGGGGAAGCGGCATTGGAGATGGTCCTGTTGAGGGGAGGGGGAGTTAAATTATGGGAGGAGGTATGTTCTGCGTAGTTGGTTAGAGGGTAATGGGGACTGAGAATGGGGGGGATAAAGGGGGGGTTTGTCGGGGTGCGTGTTCTGGTGCTGGACAAATTTTGGTGTGTTAAGGGTGGGAGCTGTGCTGTCAGCGGTGAGCGGGGTGTTAATGCTCGCTGTAGGTGTGATAGGAGTGTTGAAGGTATGTGTGGAGGTCCGCGAGTTGGTAGAAGGGGCGGTGGTGTGAGTGGTGTATGGGGGGGGAGCGATCTGTGTCTGTGCATGAGAGCTGAATTGGGATAGTGGGGTTGTGGGTGGGGGATGGGAGGTCAGGGGTGGTAGGTGCGCCCCTGATTGAGGAGTGTGTGGCTGTGAGGTCATGGTTGGTGGGACTGGAGGAGATATGAGTGTTGGTCCGTGGATTGGAGAGGTTTTCTTTGAAAGTGGGGAACAAGTTGTCTAGCAGTTCCAGGTTCCTGTCTGTAGCTTGTGCTAGGACAATCCCGTTATTGTAGATAGTGATGGTGGCTCTGCCTGGAAAGACTAGGGATGGTGTGATGGAGAGAGTTAGGCTATGAGGGGATTTTCTGGTGGAGGAGACGGTGAGTAGGATGAGGAACGCTTTTCTCCATTGAGCTCTGCGTGTGGTGTGGAAGATGATATCAGTGTTCAGGGATCCATTGACCGGTGAGAAGTAGGTGTCAACAAAGGGAGTTTCAGGGTGTGACCTAAGGAGGTTGTGTTTAAAGCGTTTGGCGGCTTTTTTGGTGAGTGATGGTGGGTAGTTGATTTTGTATGCGTGTTTGCCGATAGGATCCATGTTGCGGTGATGGATTAGGTGGGTGTGGGGGGAGTGCGCTAATGCCCTATAGTGGTACACATGTGCAGAGAAACAAATGCATACAGTAGGTTACACAGTAGTAAGTTATAAAATACGAAAGTGGCACTAGTGATCAACCAGCCTCACTAGGATATAAGAGTGTGCAATAGAGCAAATACATACGGTAAATTACAAAGTACACGGTGTAAGTGTAGGTATAATACTGATAGTATATAAGGGAGGATATAAATGCAAGCAGCAGTTTACACGAGTCAAAAATCACAAATCAATGTGTCATTAATTAGCAACCAAAGTACAAGGTGTGAGTGTAGGTATAATACTGATGGTATATAAGGGCAGGATACAAATGCAAACAGCAATATACATGAGTCAAAAATCACAAATCAGAGTGATATTAATTAGCAACCAATAAATATGAGGTAGCAATCTGTGCATATTGTATGTGAGGTAGCAGTCGGTGCGTAACAGGTGAGAAGAGTAGGAATGGGTGCCTGTAGAGGAAATGTGCAGAATAGTGCAGAATACCGGAGAGAGTATAATACTGATGAGAGCAAGATACAAATGCAAACCACAATTTACATGAGTCAAAAATCAAAAATCACCATTAGTTAGCATCCAGAATATATGATCAAAAATCAAAAATCACCATTAGTTAGCATCCAGAATATATGAGGTAGCAGTCCGCGCATTACACAAGTTCAAAATACAGGCAGAAGTGACACTAGAGGGCAACCAGAGATATGAGGTCTAAGAGGTAGCAGTCGGATTAATAGAGTATATGAACAGAGTACAGATGTACAGGGTACAATAATGTATATGAATCAAAAATCAGAATCAAGGAATCGAAAGTGACATTAGTTAGCAACCAACATATATGAGGTAGCAATCTGTGCATTACAAATGTACAGAATATAAGTAGAATTATAATACTGCACTAATAGGCAGAGGTTCTTTCAAATATGAGGTAGCAATCTGCACTACAAATGTACAAAATATAGATAGAATTATAATACTGCAATAATAGGCAGACCTTCTTTCATGTATGAGGTAGCCATCGGTGCATTACAAAAGTTTAAAATACAGGTAGAGGTATAGTATTGCCATAATCGACAAATATCCTTTCACAAGATGATGTGAATACATGACTGAGCACAGTAATTGGTAGTTGAGATTAGTCTAAAATGCTAGGTTCTTAGTGACTGTTCCGATAAAGATGCCCGCCCGAGAGAGACTAGTCAAAAATGGCCGCCAAATAGCTGGGTTAGAGACAGTAGTCCTCTGTTTGTTGCTGTTGCTTAGCTAGCAGGGAAGAGCAGTTTCCCTTCCCCTTCATGAAAGCAGGGGAGGTGGAGGTGTTAGTCCTCTGTCTGCTGCTATTGCTTAGATCATAGGGGAAGGAATTCCACTTTCTATCTAAGCCAGCAGTGCTCCAGTTCGCTGGGTGGAATGCTTATCTCTGTGTGGGGGAGTTAATCTGAGGAGCCTCGTGGACAGAGGTACCGGTGGGGATTTATTGTTACAGGTTTATGGCTCCAGCCATTTTGAACAAAGGTGGTGTTTTAAAAGTGGGTAGGAGAAGTAGGAGAAGTAAATACCATAAGTCTCTGCGTGCTTTTTGAGTCTGCCAGCAGAGTTTTCAAAAGCAATGATTTAAACCACAACGTGTCTCAGTCTTTTCCGATTTGCCGAAATATGTAACTTGTGTGTAATTAAACTCCAAAGATTAGGTCATGGCTCCATGTCTGTATTACCGTGAGGGCAGCGCAGGTAATTACACGGTATCCAACCGAGCCGAAGGGGGCAGGCTCTGGTCTTCTGTCGCATCTATTGCTCTTGTTGTTGGTCTCAGGGCTCCCTTCAGTCGATCCTCTGGGTGGCAGCGGCGCCACAACCTCTGATCGCAACCCTCTCCTGAGCCCGTGTCCTGTCTCCGGTGGTGCGGTGCGTCCCTTTGCACCCCCGACGTAGCAGCCGGTGTCCTCCACCGTGGACTGGACCGGCGCGGGGGGGGGGGGTCACTTGACAATATATATACTGGTATGTTTTTCTATTGTGGACACTTACTCAAAGTGCACCTTGGCGCATATTTCGAACTCCTCAAGTATCGAGTGCCAATCAAACGATATGTGTCTTTTTCTGAGGCCCCTACGTTCCTCCCTTTGCAGTTCTAACTCTTCCGCCTTCCCCCACCTCATTACCTCCCCGTACCAGTTCTCGATGTCTGGCGGTCTGGCTGATTTCCATTTCATTGCTATCGCTCTTTTCGCTAACAGCAGAGCTAGATCTACAAATCTAGTAGCAACACTCCTTTTCTTTTCTTTGTGACCCAGGCCCAGGATGCTGAACAGTAGTGACGTATAAGGCCTGCCCGGGGCTTCCACCGTTAGAATCTCATGGATCGCTACCCAGTAATACTCTAGCTTGGGGCTGTCCCAGAACATATGCAATAGGCCTGCGTCATCTATGCTACATCGGGGACATTTGTCCGCTGCCTCTGGGAACATGGCATGTAGTCTGTGGGGGGTTAGGTAAGCCCTATGGACTATCATTAACTGGATAAATCTGAACTTTGGATTGCGCGCCATTTTTTGGGGGAATTTCAGAACCTTTTCCCATTCTTTGTCCCTGAGATCTCTGACTGCGTCCACTTCCCATCGTGTTCGGAGGGGCTGCAGTGACACCGCTCTGTCTGTTCTGATACCGTTGGTCAGTCATTTCGTCAGGTGACTACCTGTCCCCATTAGGTATTGCATTGTGAGCAATGTGTTCGTAACCGGTTCTACGCCTTCTCGTTCCCAGTGAGTGGTTATGTAATGTGTTATCTGCGCGTGTGTGAGAAACATCGTCCTTGGGGTCTGGTGCAACCTGGTAAAGTCTGCGTGCGACAAAAGGCTTCCTTCCGAGAAAAAATCCCCTACATGCATAACTCCCGCATCGTGCCATGGTCTCAGCCTGCGTGCCGTGAGTGTGCCAGTCCCTAAGGGGATTCCCAGTAATGGTATTGTGGGCGCGTACGTTGAGTGTTTATTGGTGTATTTGACCGCCACCCTCCAGTGTTTGATCGCTAGCCTGAGCAAAGGTGGGGTGGAGTCCGGTATCTTAAGAGTGTGGGAGTAGCAAGCGATGTATATCTCCCCTTTTCCTGTCGGCCTCAGACATGTTCAGTTCATGGAGGTTACGTCCTGCCAGCCAGTAGGCCAGCCACTGAAGCTGGCATGCATAGCCATATGCAATCAGGTCTGGTACCCCCATGCCGCCCTTGTCCGTCGGTAGTTGTAATTTTACTAGACTGATGCGTCTCCTTCCCGAACCCCATACCAGTTCCGTTAAGACCGTGTTTAGAGTTTTAAAAAAGGGCATGGGTATCAGTCTGGGCAGTACCACCATTTTTGAGATAGTTACTCTACCCGCCACGGTTGTATGTCTAAACAACTACTGCCTAAACCACGGCTTCCTTAACCACGAAAGCCTAACCACGAGATTTTCTCAACCACTACCTTTTTTTAACACAACTTCCTAAACCACGAAATTTAACATCTCGTGTCTTGCCAGTTGATGGCACTATTGTAATTACAATTCTTCTTGAGTGAACCACTCGTAAAAAATAAATGGATCTAAATCTACTTTTTTTTTTTTTTTACAACGCATACCATTAGCTTTTTTTAATTTTTCCTTTTTTTGGGGGGGAGACCCCCCCCACACCCCCCCTAATGTTCCCTTAATTCTTAGGAGTGTAGTGGATAGACTCGTGGTTCAGGGAAGTCGTGCTTAATGAAAGTCGTGGTTTAAGAAATTCGTGGTTCCGGCTTCGTTGTTCAGGTAAGTCGTTATACAATTATCGTTGTTAAGGATGTTTCCCACCCGCCACTGATAGCGGTAGTGTACTCCAGAAGCGTACTTGCGTCTTCAGGGTGCTAAGGGCTCTACCTAGATTACCCTCCAGTAGATCCTGCGGTTGTCTGTATATCTGTATACCCAAGTATTTGAAGGTCTCGGGCGCCATCTGGAAGCTGTACGATATAAACTGTATGTGCGAGTCCTCTAGAGACCTATGAAAACAGTACCCATAGGATTTGGTTTCATTGATCGTGAGGCCTGATAGACCTCGGAAATCGTTGAAGATCTCTGGTAGTGGAGTTAGCGGACTCGTCATATCCTTGAGGAACAATAATATGTCATCCGCATAGGCGGAAATGACATGATAGGCATTGAGTCTGGTTATCCCCGTGTCAACTTCCAGGGTTCGTACCTTTATCAATAGAGGCTCTAAGGCAATTATAAAGAGCAAGGGCGATAGTGGGCAGCCTTGCCGAGTGCCCTTCGCTATTTCAAACTGCCCAGAAATACATTTGTTGGTTCGGACACGTGCTGTGGGCTTGTGATATAATAATTTCACCCAGGCAATGTATTCTGGCGGTATGCCGAATTTTGTTGAAAATGATCAGTAGCGGCCACTGGCACACCTAATAAATCTGATTCTGATTCTTTATATCAACTGTAATCACTGTTGTCTCCTTAAGCGTGCTCTCCTGTACCATAGGGCTGCCTATCCCTGTGTAAGTAATAATTGAAAGCAATGGTACATGATAGAATATCACGACCTTACAAGAGGCACAGCTGTTTAATTGTTTATACTCCTATTCTAGTTTTTAAGAATTCTTCTGTACACATTTAGAATTTGTTTTCATGAAATTTTTCTTATTTATTCAAGAGTATTTACTCTGATATTTCATTTTTTGAGAGCTATTTTAATTCAAAACATATTAATTCATATCATAATTCGTTACATTCCAATGTAATTATCATAATTACATATGAATTTGCACTGATACTGTTGTTTATACACATATCATAAACATTTTTCGGCGATAGTTGTAAATGTTGGCCCGATGCATTTCGGGACGGATGTCCCTTCTTCGGAGGCCTCTGTGAAAGAATAGGTGGACATGTATCAATTATACATCATGTTTACATTCATCATGCACTAATATATCCATTAGCCACTGTCTCTCTGTTGAGTTTACCACCATTCTTTAGCCATGCTGATTTTTTATATACATGTTTTCTAACATTTGGAAATTAATGCGTTAATGTCACTGAAACAACACTATGGATATTTCCTTAATGTTCTATGACGTACATATTGCGTGCTGCTATTGTCGCCCATTAGTTAATGTCTATAGATCCCTAGTATGATTATTGGAACTATTTACACTTAAATCTGTCTTTAATCGAAGTTCATTGATGGACATGTCTGCAATAACTCAGGCAGATACCTACTCGAGAGATATATCAAACATACTGCTTATTGATAATAGTAGTAATGAACGAAACACTCACGTGTTACGTGTGTCCAGATACTCTGAATTTCACAATGACTCTGGTGTTCGAACACACTGAGGGTCATAAAACAAATGTGATACCGTTAAAATGGCCAGTGAGACGCTTAACTATAGTGAATTATCGTCCCTAACTCAGTGGGCATGCACTGCATTATAAAAAAGTACCTGGTTTACATGAAGCTCGAATGTGACCTGAAACGTAATGGAATACAACTGTGTAAATTACTGGGTAAGGACCCGAGTACTAAAAAAGACATAAACGTGATAAATAATATATCTTTAGTGCTCACCTTAAGCGCGTGAATATTCTAACTCGCTATCGACTGTAGACTTTCTTCCGGGCTTCTTCGAAAAGTCGCCCGAACTCTCGCGAGTTTATACTACGAGAACCCGTATAGTGTGGTAACACGACGCTGATACAAGCTGTCTGTTTTGGCGGCCATTATTAACTAGTGAATAAACGGTTGTAGTCGGGGATGAATTTAAGGATGCACTGTGCGTGCTGACACTAAATCCATCTCTTAAAATTAAAAGGTGGACTTTACGTCTTAAAGGACTTCCATAAATTTTACGTTCTGAAGTGCCAATTCTCAAATAAATGAAAATGGTAATCACGATCTTCAAGGATAAACATTGTTTGTGCGTGGTGGATATACCCTAAACTCGAATATTGTGATAACATTCCCTAAGTGTATCAGTAATTGTGAACTACACAATTACACAAGTTTCAGCTGCAACCTTATATGTTGACCTCACCTGTATGCATGAAACAATACTAACTTACAATTATGGGTTTACAACATCACAGTAGCTATCTGAATTTTACACATGTACGGCATGAGTTAATGGTGCTGTTCAGTGAGCATGAAATAATAACATCCTGATAGTCTTTACAGAAAACATCCGAAATCTAATTTATCATTTAAACCTAGAGGTTCCATTGTTTGGAATTTCTTGATTAACAGAACTTCCCTTTGGGATAAGGTCTTGCGACTGTCTGTCCCTTGTCTGATTTCTATTTTTTCAATGGCCATAAACCTCATTTGAGATATGTTATGTTTTTGCGTGATCCAATGTGCGTCCAGATTAGATTTGGTGTTTGAATTGCGAATCATGCTTTTATGTTCTCCTATTCGAACTTTGAGTTTCCTTTCTGTCTTGCCTATATACATAAGGCCGCACGGACATTTTATACAATAAATGACGAAGTTGGTATTGCAATCTGCTGTGAATTTCAAAGTGTATTTGTCACCAGTTCTGGATTGAGTTACAAAGTTTTGTTGCATTACATTGTTGCAGTGTATGCAGTTTTGGCATTTTCGCATTCCTTTATGTTGAGCATTGTCTTGCGGTGATGTTTGTTTGAGATATTGAAATCTTCATCATTTTGAAGTAATTCCCATCTTTTTTAAATAATTTTCCTTATGTTGATAGTGTGTACAGAAGAATTCTTAAAAACTAGAATAGGAGTATAAACAATTAAACAGCTGTGCCTCTTGTAAGGTCGTGATATTCTATCATGTACCATTGCTTTCAGGTATGCCGAATTTGCCCATTACTGCAAACATGTAGTCCCATCTCAGGGAGTCAAAGGCCTGTCTGAGGTCCAGGGAGATACACCCCTCAGTGCTTCCTCCCCTACCAGAGTGTCAATAAACGTCAGGTAGAATTCAGCCAGTAAACAGTCCGACCCAGGAGCTTTGTTTCGTGGTAGCGCTTTTATGGCCTGTCTGATTTCTGCAAATGTTATGGGCATCGAGAGCTTGGTCTGTTGTGTAGGTGTTAATTGTGGGATGTGTATGTCCGAAAGGAAGCGTTCTAAGTCCTGTTCCGAGAGCGGGGCGTGTGGGCTGTATAGAGCAGTGTAATAAGTTTTGAACGTGTTATTTATATCTATTTGAGTTCGCATTATCGTCCCGCTTTGGTCTTTCACTTCCGTTATAGGGGCGCTCTCCGGGGCATTGCGTGTTAAGCGCGCCAGTAGTGGGCCCGCCCTGTCGGCCTGCGTGTGTTGTCTGTTCCCTGTAGTCTATCACCCTTAATTCCTCTAACAGTTCCGCATGTTGAATATGCGCGTCTTGGAGTTGAGTGAGGTTGTCACCCGTGCCCGCAGCTTCTCTCTCGAGCATCGCCAGGCTACCCTCCACTGTCTTAAGTTTCTCCATCACCATATGCTTGACACCCACTTTCGTGCCCATCGCTACCCCGCGCACAGTCGCCTTGAATGCATCCCATTCAATTTGTCTGGAACTGGTCGTGTTCTCATTTTCGTCAAAGTACTTTGTGCTGGCATCTAGCAAAGTGCATCGAAAGACCGGGTCTTCCAACAATCCTGGCGATAAACGCCACGTGGGAATGGGGGTAGGAAGCCTCCCCATTGTATTGTTAGTTCCACTGGATTGTGATCCGATAGTGTCTTACCCATATGGAGTACCGATGTGATGGACCCAGCCAACGGCCGAGAACAGAATATACGGTCAATTCTAGTGTGTAATTTGTGGGGTGGAGAATAGAACGTGTACTCCCTATTAGCCGTATTCATTATCCTCCACGTGTCAACGAGTTCCCATCCGTCCGCCCAGGACGCTAGCGCCTCAGCTTGTCTCCTGCTGTCTGTCGCATGCAGTGGGGGGTGGGACCTATCAATTGTAATATCTAGCACCGCATTGCAGTCCCCTCCTACCACCCAGTCGTCTGCTGCCCATCCCGACAACACTCCACTAATATCATGAAAAAACGTTGATTGCTCTGAGTTGGGTGCGTATATACATCCCAGGACTATACATAAGCCATCTAATATCCCTCGCATGAACACAAATCGCCCTTCCCTGTCCACCTTTTGCTCTAAGACTTAGAATGGGACAGTATTCCTAATCCAAATAGCCGCCCCCCGGGAGAACACTGAGTATTCCGTGGCATATAATTGGCCACTCCATTTCCGTAACAGTTTAGTTCCCTCTTCTCTATTCAAGTGAGTTTCCTGAAGGTACGCTATGGATACTTGACGCCTGTTCAGTTGTGCCAGAACTCTGTCTTTTGTGCACCGAGCCCAGGCTTCTCACGTTCCAGGTGCAGATCTTATAATTGTTAGGAGTCGACATGACAAAGAGCATTCCTCCTGTGAGCCATTACCCTAAATCTCAACATACATGAGATCCTGTTGTACAGTGTAAGTGCTACATTTGTGCTGAACTCCCCAACCTTAAGGCCCCTCCCCTCAAACTGTGGAGGACCAAACCAGAGTACCCAACTGGGGTATAAACAAAACGCAATTGTGCCTGCGCCTGGGGGGGTGCGCCCAGTCGCAGTCTTCTAGCAGTTATCTACCAAAAGTCTCACCTGCGTAACACCCCGTTAACAATATATGTCTTGGTACCGTTCCCCTCCCTCCAATCAGTCAAGTAGGCGCGTGGCTACTTTACCGAACTGCATCTGCACCACCATTGTTCATAGGTCTTCCGCTATCTGAGCCGTGATGTGTGGGAATAATTGTATGCTAACGTGTGGGAGCTGGCTTGACTGGTCGTGTCCATGTCATTATTCGCATCATGCGCTGCCAGTGCGTCTGTCGTCAGTGTTGCTATTTCCAATGAGCTCCCTGCACCTGACGGGTCGTGTCTTCTAGGCCCGCGAGACTTCCACCTCCACTGTTTTTTGTTGGTTCGAGTGCGTACTGGAAGTGTCCGGTGGTTGTTTATTCAGTTCTTCCGGCCGATTACCCTGAGACGGGGTTGGTGTGAGCGTCCCCTCCATCCATTCTGAGGCCTCCTCCAGGGTGTCAAAGAAAAAAGTCTTGCGGTCATGGATAATTTTGAGACGTGCTCGGAAGAAGAGTGCATATTTCATATTACGATCCCTTAGAGCCCGTTTCACTTCCCAAAAGGATGCCCGGGCTTTCTGTACTGCTTGGGTAAAATCCGGGTAAATGGAGATTGTTCTGTTCTCATATTTTATTGGGGCGCTCTCTCTTGCAGTCTTCAATATTGCATCCCGGTCCTTGAAATGTAAGAGTCGTGCTATTAGCGGACATGGGGGGGCTCCTGGTGTCGGCGGTTTTAGGAGCACCCTGTGGGCCCTCTCTACACTGTACATCTGGGTGAGTTCCTCAGGGTTCATGATTGTCCTCAGCCACTCTTTCACAAATCTAGTCGGGTTTGCCCCCTCACTGCGTTCCGGCACGCCCAAAATGCGTATATTGTTGCGGCGCGAGCGCCCTTCAGCATCATCCACCCTCTCCCGCAAGCCTTTGATTTCTCTCTCCAGTTTCTCCAGCCTTGTGGAGTGTTCAGTCTGTTGGGGTATTAGATCAGCTAGGGCGAGTTTGTGTTCAGCCACTCTCTCCGACAGTTTTTTGTGATCATCTTTCAACAGCAAGAGGCCCGTTGACATCGTGTCCATCCTTGTCTCGAGTGCTTCTCTGGAGGCCCTGATTCTGGCAGTTTGAGTGTTTACCATTTATTGCAGTATTATCCTTATACCTGTGTATGGTACCTTTTTGTAACTTGTACATGTCACTTTTCTCTTGTAACACACTGTATGCTACCTCTCACATTTTGTTTGCTTTAGATACTTGCACAAGTGCCACCATTGCCTACGTAATGTTTGTTCTTGTACTGGAGTGTCTGCCATTTATTGCAGCAATATACCTCTACGTGTACTTTGTACGCTTTTGTAACCTGCACACCTATCACTTTTTCCTCCTGTAATGTACCGATTGCTACCTCATGTATTTTGGTTGCTCACTATTGCCACTTTTGATTCATGTAACTTAACGTTTGCTTTTGTAATTTGTTCACTTGTAATTTTCTCCTCATGTATCATTACTGTTCCTATTGTGAAGCGCTCTGGCACCTTCGGGTAAAGTCCGCGCTATATAAAATCGCATAAATAAAAATAAAATAAAATAAAAAGGACAAGAGACGATAGGCACGAAAGATACTAGTGGAAGGGGAGCGTGCAGCTTCAGAAACAATTGACTGTGCCATTGATGTAGCCTATACTGGTTTTAGACAACTGGCGGGGGCTGCTATGCTCAGACTGCAAGGGTGGCTGATAGCAACCACCTTTAGGGCTGAGGTACAGACAATAGTTTTGGATATGGCTTTCGATGGTGAGTCACTGTTCGGAAAGCATATAGATGAGGCATTGTTGGCGATTAAGAACAACACGGACACCGCAAAGTCGTTGGGCACATTGCAATACAGAAAGGTGCCCTTCAGAGGTGCTAGGGAACAAGGATTTGCCCCTTACAAGGGAGGTTCCAGAGGGTTCAACAGTATCAGCCAATACCAGTCACAATACCGACAGTCCTACAATCCTCCATCTTACCGTCAGTCATCTACAGCAGGTTTCTTTCGACAGGGAGTCAAATGCCTCAACAAGGTCCTGACTCAAGCAGGAAGCAATGATCATGCCAGTGTACCAGCTTCCTTCCCCAATGGACACCCAGTCACAAGGGTCTCCACATAAAATATCTGGAATTACTAGCGGTCCACCTTGTGTTGAAAACCTTCCTTCCCCACCTCACTGGTAGGTTAGTCCTCCCCAAAACAGACAACATGACAATCGTGTATTATATTCAGAAGCAAGGGATCACCTGATCCCCTCAACTCTCAAACTTTGCCCAGAGCATCTGGAGGTGGCACTCAGACACAAGATTCTGTTCGTGGTTTACTTACTGGACAATGACTTTGTCGACCTACTCAGCAGGATGCGGAAACAAGTCCACGAGTGGAAACTCCAACCTCAAGTCCTTCAGAAGTACTTCCAGTGCTGGGGACTACCAGACATAGACCTCTTCACCACAGCAGAAAATCTCAAATGCCCAAACTTCGCCTCCAATTTCTCACACCCACAGTGTAGAGGCACTACGCTAGGGATGAGTTTGTCAGTGGTATTTGCTTTCACTTTTCTTCCTCTGCCACTACTTTCATTTGTGGTACTGAGGCTTCAGCAGACTTCTCTCACACTCATCCTGGTAACTCCCACATGGGTAAGCCAACCATGGTTCACCGCTCTAATGAAAATCTCAGTAGTTCCACATTAGAAACTATTAACAGGCTGGACCTTCTCAAGCAGAACCATGGAGAAATCAGACACCCAGATTCCAACTCACCCAACTTTGTGATCTTAGAGTTTGGATACCTTAACCTTCCACCAGAATGCGCTTAACCTGCCACCAGAATGCGTGGACATTCTTAAAGCGGCAGGTAGGCTAGGTGGAAGAGATTTATCTCCACTGTCAGTCCAAACATATTGACCCACTAGCTCTCAAAGTACAAACAATTGCTGACAATGCAGGTAGGAGACAAACGTGTGGTTTAGCTTTCACATGCATAAGATTACATCTGGAACCTGTAGCCGCTTACCTTCTAGACAGGGAACACATTTCCCTCTTCAGTATTCCAGTCAGTAAAACTTCCTTGGAAGGTCTTAATAGGGTTATTCCTCCTCGGGTCCCACCAGCTCAGACATGGAATCTTAACATTGTCTTAACAAGACAAATGTATCTTCCATTTGAACCCCTCCACTCCTGCCCCCTCCAATTTCTCTCTGGGAAGGTATCTTTTCTGTTCAGCATCTCCTCACTTAGACGTGTCTGCAAGCTCCAGGCACTAACTTTAGGAGAATCTTTCTTTAAGATACACAATGGTAGGGTTGTACTTCGCACCAACCCTAAGTTTCTCCCGAAGGTGGTCTCACAGTTCCACTTCAGTCCATCCATTGGGAGTCTTGGTTTTTCCCCCTCAACCTAATTCAGTTGTGAAGCGAGCTCTCCATACATTGAATTTTAAGCAAGCCCTCATGTATTATGTTGTCAGAACTAAAACTTTTAGAACACAACTTTTTGTTGTTTTCTCCAAGCCACATAAAGGCAAAGCCTTTTCTAAGTCCGGTATTGCTAGGTGGATTGTTTAAATGCATACAAACATGCTATCCTAAAGCTAAAAGGACATTAACTATCCCTCCTACAGCCCACACCACTCAGGGGGGCGGGGGGAGGAGGAGCATCTATAACTTTCCTTGGGAATATTTCTATAGCTGACCTTTGTAAAGCAGTTACATTATCCACACCACATACTTTTACAAAACATTATTGTGTTGATGTACTGGCCCGCCACAAGCCGCTGTTGGCCAGGGAGTTCTACATAAAGTTTTTCAAACCACTGCAATTTCCACAGGCTAGCCACCACATTTATGTGAGGACTGCTTTACAGTCTGTTCACAGCATGTGTATCTACAGCCGCAAATGCCTCGAACAGAAAATATTACCCTGTAAGCATCTCTTCGTGGCATGTGCTGATGCAGATTCACATGGGCCCACCCTCCAGACGCCTGTGCAGAGTGCATATTACAGTCACATTTATATATTTAAATATCCTCTTTCTTTGCTTGTACATCTCTCTATACAACGCTTTGCTTAACTTTCTATCCTTACCCTCAGTGCAGGAAAACAATCTAACAATAGTTAAACATGTGCCCAGCAAGAGGAGTCACAATACTTTGTTACTCGAAATACTTTGTTCAAAGAAAAACTGTGTGCTCACATCCGGGCCCAACACTACATGGAAGGATTATGCACAACAAGTGAATCCCCAGCACTACGTGCCATGAACAGATGCTTACAGGGTAAAAAAATAAATATATATATACTCTTCTGAACTTTACACGCAGTGGCGGCAACGAGTATGAACCCTCTTTATGTGAGACAGATAATTTTGTACCATTTGTGATTTACGAATAATGAAGTCATGTTTGATAGGGCACTTGCCATTGAAGCTATAAGATAATGTATCTACCATGTTGATAACAGCTATTCTACAGAGTTATTCTGAAGCTCGCAACAGATTATACCTTACTTTCTGTTATACTTTGTGTACAATTTGTCTCATACCAATACAATCATTTATGTGTTCATTTAAATCTGGTACTTCACCGTTACAAGATGGCCGCCGCTTGCTTTCGACTTTGTGTATACTTTTGGTCCCTCTTTTATGTTTACCATTAACTTTATCACTGCGGTGTGGTCTCTGTGTTTTCTACACGTGAACAAGCCGAGAGGTGAAACGCGTTGTGTGGCATAAACCTGTGTGATAGTATCCAGTGTTGTTGGACTCATTCCTGAGAGAGTACGTTTGATGGTTGAACAAGGATTGTGATATATATATATATATATAGATAGATAGATATATATATATTGTCTTACCCTGTAAGCATCTGTTCATGGCACATAGTGCTGGAGATTCACATGCTGTGCATAATCCTTCCATGTAGTGTTGGGCCCGGATGTGAGCAGGGTGGGGTGTGTGGGAGGGGTAGGGGTGTGTGGTTACTTACCCTATAAGCATATGTTCATGGCATATAGTGTATATATGTGTGTATACATATGTGTGTGGAAATTATCAAGACTCTTCGGAGTTGAAACGCGTTATGGCGGATTTACCTTGAGGTAATAAACTGACTGAATGCACCAGAGTTGGAGTCCGTGCTCCTTTCTTCAAAATTTGAAGCGCCAAGCAGCAGTGGAGTTCCTGGGATATATATTTATATATCTCCAGCCTGCCCCCTTTTTTCCAGATGGTCTATTTGTCTGTAAGAGCTAATAATTGTCTGGTAGTGCAGCTAGTGTGTCAGGGCTAGATTCATCTGTTAACCAAGCTTCTGTCAGAAACAGGAGAGAAGGAGTCCAGTAGGTTGAATAACTCTAACTGATGTTTAACCATGGAGCATGTGTTTAAGTATACTATGTTTCAATCCTTTAGTGAAGCATTGTACAGTGTGGAAGTAGTATTCCTATGACCACTTGGGTCTATTGCGAAGTCAGAATTTAAAAGGCCACGGCTGGTAAGCTTCTATTTAACCGCAGGGTCAAGTTGCTGCTTAGCTTGTGGGGCCAGAAGTTTAAGTTCTTCAAATGTTTAAATATGTTTTTGGATAAAATAACTGTCTGTTTTGCCACTGACGGGGTTGCCTTTGGTGCGCCAGTCACGCGTCTGCGCTGCTGCCATTGTTTTAAGGCCTGCTGAGTACACCAAACTCTACCCCTCTCCTACCGATTGGATAATCCCTGCCTAATCAGCTTCTTGCTAGCTGAAGGCGGCTAAAGGCCGTCGAGATGGCGCGATTCGACTACTAAAAGGTAATATTACAAATTCAGCTGTAGCAATGATATAATTAGTCACATGGTAAAAGGATCATTAAAAAACGTAATACGAGTTGCAGAGTAGCGTGGTGGCTTCTACCGGCTTTTAAGGTTAAGTTCCTGATAAAGTATACTATGTTTTAATGTGTTGTTAGTTGGAGGCTGATGTCTCCTTTAAAAGGGCACTCTTTATGCAAGTCTCTATGGCCCTGTGGAAGGATTAGGTCGAAACGCGTAGGCTGAACCACAGTGTTTGATGCAGTTGGTGGAAAATATATATATATATATATATCTCTCTCTCTTGTGGTGAGTGTGTTTCTTTAGAACTGTATATTCAACACCACTTCCAATTAGTTCCATAACAGTATGCAGCAGATCTGAAGTTTTGCATCATTCGGTTAGTTTATATATATATATATATATATATATATATATATATATATATATATATATAAATAAACTAACCGAATGATGCAAAACTTCAGATCTGCTGCATACTGTTATGGAACTAATTGGAAGTGGTGTTGAATATACAGTTCTAAAGAAACACACTCACCACAAGAGAGAGAGATATATATATATATATATATATATATATATATATATATATATATATTTCAGCTTCAAAAAACACCAGGGCGCCGCACTCCCAGGCGGGTGCTTCCGTTGCGAGGGTGCACTCGCAAATCCGGTACTGCTCCACCTCCCAAAAGCGTGTCTCCCGCAGAAGAAGGAAAGCACTCACGGAGGTACTTTAAATTATTTATTTAGAACTCCAGCAAACTAACTGACGCGTTTCGGTCGGAACCTTTGTCAAAGTTTACCGAACCGACAGAGGCGAGCACTATAAGTACATCCGGGTCAAAAAATAATAACAATAAACAACGGACATGCTGTGTGGTGAAATGGGAGAAAGAAAGGGAATAAAGGGAAACGTGAGCACCATCTTGGAGTTGAAAACCATAATCCAACACAGTACTAGCGCTTTCAAAATTACATGTGCATATAAACATATAATCAGACAGCAAATGATAAATAATTAATTCTACACTATATTGTGAAGCCCTTCTCACCCTTGTCGTAATTTATACAAAGATGCACAACATTACGAGAAAATTCACATTAAGCTCTCCCAATTTCCTTCAAATTCATTAGTGTTAATAATACACAAGATGCAATTATGCCCTGGATGGGCTCATAAACTGATTCGGCTAATGAGCCTAGGAGGACCCTAACTCCACACACTAAACCAAACAAAAAAGCAAAAACAAAAGCAAAACCATACAAGAGCACCAGGTCTCGATCCTCTCAACAAACACAAAATCTGTACCATATATAGGTAGAGGAGAGTTCCTCGAATGCACCTGCCTACGAAATTAAAAAAGAAAAAATTGATAAATTTCAATCAAATAAGCAAAAATATAAGAATAAAGAATAATGTTGATGGGTAATTAAATGCTATTTCATATATCCTAGGACATTCATAGTACATGTGTAGATATGCCCTCGTGTTCATTTCAATATACAAGGAAAAAGAAGAAAAACAAGAAAGAAAAACAAGAAGAAATTGTATAAACAGTAGATGTAGCTCACTACACTTCATTTTCATTGTCACCCCCACTTCACGGATAACCAGGCCTGCAAACGTTTATAAATGGAGAGATGGTAATCACTCCCCCAAATGGGATGATAGTTCTTCATGCATATTCATACCCATTGGTATTTTCGTTTGCATGTCAATTATATATCTGGATTCGAGTCTGCGGAGACGGACAAGCCTGTCCCCTCCTCTAGGATTCAAAGGTACATGGTCAAGACCGAAAAAACTTAACAGATCCCTGTTTCGTTTATGTGCTTGGTCGAAATGGCGTGCCACCGGGTACGCCTCATCGAAATTGGTTATCGCACGCATGTGCTCCAAAACTCGCAACTTCAGGGGATTGACCGTGCTGCCAATGTATCGTTGCCCACAAGGGCATTCTAGGCAGTAGACACAGTAAGGGGTGGAACAAGTTATAAATTTATTGATCTTGCGTTTTATCCCGGTGTTAGGGATGACGTAAGATCGCACTCTCTTACTGAATTTGCACGCCTTGCATTTCCCACAAGGGGAAAAACCACAGATTTCACCAAAGGCGTTGGTCTTGGGGGATTCTAGCATATGACTCTGTACCAGATCGTTCTTGATGGAACGAGCTTTCCGATACGTGATTTGGGGGTGGGCTGGTAAATCATCCTTAAGAAGATGATCCGTCTGAAGGATATGCCAACTTTTCTTGATGGTTTTATTCAAGAAAGCTGCATCCTGGGAAAAAGTAGTGATAAGCCTGAATTTGCCCCCACTCTTCTTAGATGTTTTTGTATTTTTCTTGTTTTTTAACAGATCTTCTCTATGTGTCGAGTTTGCTCTTCTATAGGCATCATTGAGGATTTCCCCCCCATACCCTCTCGACTTGAAACGGTCTATACACTGTCTGGCTGCCATTTG
This sequence comes from Lissotriton helveticus, assembly GCF_964261635.1. Classification (NCBI taxonomy): domain Eukaryota; kingdom Metazoa; phylum Chordata; class Amphibia; order Caudata; family Salamandridae; genus Lissotriton; species Lissotriton helveticus. The sequence goes on along the minus strand of NC_136065.1, from coordinate 1,585,462,224 downwards.
AAATTCCTCATTGTCCGAGCAGTTACGCCTTATCCTCAGTAACTCCCCATAGGGGATACTTTTCACAAGGCTCACAGGGTGACTGCTGGTGGCTCTCAGGACACTATTTCCCGCTGTGGGTTTCCGGAAAAGTTTACTTTTCAGTGTGTTACCTTCTACATAGATGGTTACATCGAGGTAATTCACGGTGGTTTGGCTTACCTCACCTGAGAATTCCAAATTCACACTGTTCTCATTTAGTACCCCCATATACTGTTTAGCACTTTCAGTTGTACCGTTCCAGACAATAAATAAATCTTCTATGAAACGATACCAACTGATCAGGTTGCGGGTCCAAGATGCATTCTCTGCCCCCCCGGCCACCTGCTCCTCCCACCAGCCCACGAACAGGTTCGCGTAGCTGGGGGCGAAGCAGGTTCCCATCGCAGTCCCTGATAGCTGCCGGTACAATCCTGTTTGAAAAAGGAAAATATTATTGGTGAGACAGAATTGAATAAATTCCAATAGCATTTGACTATGTCTCATAAATTTCAAAGGTCTCTGGTCTAGAAAGTATTTTATGGCCAGCAATCCATCACCATGGTCAATAGCGGTGTATAGGCTGGTGATATATATATCATTTTTGCCTACCTAATATATACCTACCAATCAGGTGTATTGTCATACATGCAGGCTTATTTACTGCCAACTCAAGTTTGGAAATCGGTCTTTTAATCCTTCTTGGTACACTCTTGCAGTTTGGATTTTTATCTTTGTGAAAGGTGGGTTCCCTTGTTTTAGGCAGCGCCAGGGCCTTTGTGATTGCTTACTCCCATTGCTCCTCCTGCACTGCTCATTCATTTCCCTGAATTGTACCCCAAGGCTGCTGTGTGAATGGCTTAAATCAACAAAACATTGCCTCAAGCCAATTTGTATCCAGAGCAAAGTCACACCCCCCACGCTAAATTACATCCCTCAAGTGTGTTATGAGATGTCTGCCATAACCACGTAGTCATAGAACCTAGTCTTATTTATCATGCTTTTGGTCTATAAACAACAAGCAATGCATTTCAAATGTTCTACTATGGCCAAATATCTTGTTGGCGTAGCTACAACCTCCTCTAATTTTGGATCTAAGCTGGTTTTTGAAACCAGATTATCTGTTCACCTTATTTCAAAAAGCTCTGTTTACTAATACAGAGTAAAGGGGTGGACAAGGACCAAAACTCTGCTACTGCTGCCCTCCTATAAGAGTTGGTGATTGATTCTAGAAATGACGAAAAAAGCCTGTTGTGACTTGCAGTGAATTGCCCTGATTGCTGAGGGGCTCAGGAACTCTGAAGACTCGCTGCTTCGAGCTCTCCTTTGAGAAACTATTGCCAGAAGGAGGAGCTAGCTCAACTGCATCTAATCAAGACAACGATTTCCCATCTCTCTCATCATTTCTACTGTTTTTTTAAAACTGGTGCTACTATTCCTGAAAGCAAGAGGAGTGTGAAAAGTTCTAAAAGATAATCTTTGGAGAGGAGGAGAGCACTGCATTTTGTTAGTTGCCATAAGGCCATTCCTCCTCTCAGCCTTTATCTCCCTCTGTCTCCTTGGTTTTTGTGGGCATCACCAGCTCAGCCACGAATGTTGTATCACCACTGGCACCCACTTCTGACCTAGAATCTCTTTGGTGTTAACCTGACCAGTGTTTCACCATTCTACTACAGACCTTGCTGTAGTTCATTGATGCTCACGACCCCATCCAGATTGTCTGCAGTCCATACTGCCTCCAAAATCCATGTTTGTCTAGTGTTCAGGGTATGAGTGCCTGACTTCAATGCGAACAGCGGAAGTGCTGGGGTGTGCACACATTCGTGGTGTGTGTACACACTTGAGGGGTTTGCTAAAATGCTCGTTAATATGCTGTCTGCACTGGCTGGTATTGGCTGCATTGCTCGCATTCTGCCCGACTAACCTTTGCCTGATATTTTATCCTCTAACCTGCATTGTGCCACCTGTGCTGCTTCAATTACTTTCTACGGCCCTCTTAAGATGGGTTGTCTTACTCCTGTCTACCATCCATAAGACTTAAAAGAGAATTACACTTCGATGTTTGTAGAGCTCAGTGTCCAGTTCCTGAACAAGCACACAGTTGGTTAATCCAACAGGAATAGTTCCTTGCCTTATTTTCCCGTTTCATTTTTATGTCCATGTTGTGACAAAATGCATGAAGAATCCAAAGAGACTTGACCTTGCCAAGGATATCACCATTACTTCTGCTTGCAATAGAATTGGTCTGAACTGGAGCCCACAAACAAGGAACAAATAAATGATAAATAAAAAGTTCTCCTCAGTGCAGAAAAAGAAGGCAGACAAGTCAGAAATCCAGGTCACTGGCCAAAATTTCTTCTGTGCCACTGCTACTTCAAGGCTTTCGAGAAAGCAGAGGGATAAAGGTGGTCTTCTGTTGCAATAAGTGCTATGTGAGAGGAGCAAAAAAAAACAATTGTTGGGCAGAGTGCAGAAAAATTTCATACATTAACCCCAGTACAGAGATCTGGGCCTAAATCCATCAATGTTTTGCTCACCATGCCTTTCCAGTTTGGACCCAGCCATATGCAAATCAGTCTTGACCCTGCACCCAAGGGGAACAGTCTGGCCCGAACTGCCAGGCCAGGACCTCCCTGGACTGGAAACAAGCATCCTAGTACCTGGTTCAGTCTTTCAGCCCTCATCAGCCAGGATAGCTTGACTCCAGTGGCATGGAGAGCACAGAACCCACGTCTAGGCATACCCGTCCCACTCTGTGTGACAAACGCAAAAAAGAACAATTGATGGAAAGAATGCAGAACAGTGTCATACATTCACCCCAGTACAGAAATTTGTGACACTGGATTCAAGTTAGCCTAGCTGATGATGGGTGATACCCAGAAACCAGTCCCAGAATGCTTGTTTCCGGCCCAGGGAGGACCTGGCTTGGCAGTTGCGTCTGGCCTGTCCCCATGAGGCACAGGGTCAAGACTGATTTGCATATAGCTGAGTCTAAACAGGACTGGCATGGTGAGCAAAAGAACAATGGATTTAACACAGATCTCTTTACTTGGGGTGAATGTATGATTTATTCAGCATTCCGTCCATCATTTGTTTGCGTAGCACTTTTCACCCTAAGTGGGATGGGTATGCCCAGACGTGGGTCCCTTGCTCACTGTGCCACTGGATTGAAGCTAGCCTGGGTGATGAAGGGTAATACCCAGAAACCGGTCCCAGTATGCTGGTTTCCGGTCCAGGGTGGACCTGGCTTGGCAGTTCGGTCTGGACTGTTCCCATGAGGCACAGGGTCAAGACTGATTTGCATATAGCTGGGTCTAAACTGGGGTGGCATGGTGAGCAAAAAAAACAATGGATTTAACCCAGATCTCTTGACTGCGGTGAATGTATGATTTATTCAGTATTCCGTCCATCATTTGTTTGCGTAGCACTTTTCACCCTAAGTGGGATGGGTATGCCCAGACGTGGGACTTGGGGTGAATGTATGATATATTCAGCATTCCGTCCATCATTTGTTTGCGTAGCACTTTTCACCCTAAGTCGGATGGGTATGCCCAGACGTGGGTCCCTTGCTCACTGTGCCACTGGATTCAAGCTAGCCTGCCTGATGAAGGGTAATACCCAGAAACCGGTCCCGGAATGCTTGTTTCCGGTCCAGGGAGGACTTGGCGGTTCGGTCTGGACTGTTCCCATGAGGCACAGCGTCAAGACTCATTTGCATGTAGCTGGATCTTTACTGGGGTGGCATTGTGAGCAAAAAGAATGATGGATTTAACCCAGATCTCTTGACTGGGGGTGGATGTATGATTTATTCAGCATTCCGTCCATCATTTGTTGTTTTTGCATTTGTCACCCCGAGTGGGAAGGGTATGCCAGACGTTGGTCCTGTGCTCTCCATGCCACTGGAGTCAAGCTATCCTGGGTGATTTATTTATTTAGTGTGTTTTATATAGCGCACATCTACCCCAACGGGGTGTCCCGGCGCTTCTGCAGGTGTGCTGTCTCAAACAACAGTGATTCTTAACAAAAGAGGAAAGTCTTCAGTGCTTTCCAGAAGGGCACCTCTTCCTGAATCATCCGGAGGGAGAGTGGAAGTTTATTCCATTGGGAGGAGGCGCATACCTGGAATGTTTTTCCTCCTGAGCGCGCCTTTTTGATCCTCGGGGTAGCAATCAGATTTTTTGAGTTGGACCGGAGGTGTCTGGCATTGCTATAGGAGCGGAGACAAGAAGAAAGGTAGGCAGAGCCTTTCCCCTTGATAGCGCGATGGGCCAAGGTGAGGGCCTTGACCTCGGCCCTTTTTTGGATGGGGAGCCAGTGGAGTCTAAGACGGTGAGGAGAAATGTGTTCTCGGAGAGAGACACCACAGACCAGTCGGACTGCCGCATTCTGGACTGTCTGCAGACGGTGACACAATCCGGAGGCGAGCCCTAAGTACAGGCCATTAGCATAGTCCAGGTGTGAAGTTATTAATGCCTGCACTATGGTTTTCCTGGTGTTGCATGGAAGGAAATTAATGAATTTCTTTATCATCCGGATTTTTGAGAAACAAGCGGCGGACACGGTCTGCACTTGATTGTGGAATGAGAGGTGGGAGTCCCATATCACCCCCAGGTTTCTCACTGATTTCTTAGGGAAGGGGGGAAGGCTCAGATCGAGGGGCCACCAGAGGCTAGAGTCTAGCAGGGAGGGTTGGTGGAAGAAAAGGACCTCTGTTTTCCCGGCGTTTAGGCGCAGGAAGTTATCGTCCATCCAACGGGCGATATTTCTTAAGCAGTTTTTTAGTGGGCTGAATGTGGAGTGAGTGGGGGTATCGTAGGAAAATAAAAGCTGAATATCGTCACTGTAAGAGGTGGCCTTTATTCCTGACTGGGATATCAATTCAGCAAGAGGGGAAAAGTAAACATTAAATAATAAGGGGCTCAGTGAGGAACCTTGAGGGACTCCCCACTTGAGCGGACGACTGTCAGAGGTGTAGGGGGGGGGGTGAAAACAGCCTGTGTCCGATTTGAAAGGAAGGAGAACAACCAGTCCAGTGCCTTGCCTTGGATACCTTTAGACCGGAGACGGACAAGCAGGACTGGGTGAGAGACGGTGTCGAATGCTGCCGACAAGTCCAGCAGCACCAACACCGCCCTCGATCCCCCATCCAGCCTCCATCGCACAGAGTCAGCCATCTCAATCAAGGCGGACTCTGTGCTGTGGCCTGGTCTGAACCCGTGTTGAGAGTCATGGAAAAGGTCATGGGTTTCAAGGAAGCATGCTAGCTGCTGCTGCACCAGCTTTTCAAGGACCTTAGCCGGGGCAGGCAGTAAGGAGATGGGTCTATAATTTGCTGGTTCCTCCGGGTCTGCGTTGGCCTTTTTTAAAATAGGGACCAACTTGGCATGTTTCCAAGCGTCAGAATAGATGCCTGTCTTTAGAGAATCGTTCCAGATACCGTTTAGTGTGGGATTGAGGAGCGGAGCCAAAGCTTTGTACTGCTTGGCCGGCCATGGGTCGCCTGGGGAACCAGATCTGCATTTCAAGAGTTCCGTCAAGGAGCGATCAAGGGTGATCTCTGCAAAATCAGAAAATACCAGATGGGGATCAGAAGGGACATCAAGATTGTCAGTGGTGCCTGAATAATTCTTATTGGGGAAAGTGTTATAAATAGAGGCAATTTTCTCCTCAAAGTAATCGGAAAGCCGGGTACAAAGGGATTGGGATACCAGAGATTGGCGTTTAAGGGCCATGGGATCAGTGAAGGCTCTTACCGTACTAAAGATTTCTCTTGTAGAGCCTTGTGCTTTATTTATTTTGTCCTCCCAAGTAATTTCTTTTGTGATCAATTATTTTCTTCCGGTAATTTTTTAAAGCTTGTTTTTATTTGTTTTTGCTGTCTAGGGCGTAAGAAAGTCTCCATTGGCGCTCCAACTGTTTGCAGGAAGATTTAATCTGACGTAGTTCATCAGAGAACCATGGTGCTGAGGGGGCTGCTCTAAAGGTTTTTATAGGTTTGATAGGGGCAATGCAGTCAATGGCGGTAGATATCCAACTAATAAAATTGGAGAGCCTAGTGTCTAGATCGGGGCCTTCCATGGGGGGGGAGGCAGAGAGTTAGGTAGCGATCTTGTCCAGGGAGATCTTACTCCAGTTTCGGCCAACCGTCTTGGCCGGAAGTGTAGGTCTGTTCTGATGATGAAGGGAAATGGCAAAGGGGATAAAAAAAATGGTCAGACCAAATTACTGGGTAGGGTTCACTAGTGAGGGTATCTGGGATGTTGGAACAAATAAGATCAAGTGTATGTCCGGCCTTATGAGTAGGGTGAGAGACCAGTTGGGTTAAACCACCATCAAGGTGGCTAAAAAGTTGGAACTAATCGGATCAGAGGCGTCCTCCGCGTGAATATTAAAGTCACCAAGCAAGGTGAAATTAGCATAGCGAGGGCTTGCTTGGAGCACAAAGTCCAGGAGAGCTGGAAGGAAAGAAGGCTTGGATTTTGGGGGACGGTATACTAGCAGGCCAGAATAAGTACTGTTAGGGGCCAGTTTAATACAGAATGGAAGAGTTTCTATGGATTCAATTGGAATGTAAAGAAAGGAAGAGATAGTCCACTGTGTCCTGTAAATGACGGCTACCCCTCCGCCATGGCTATGGCTCTGCCTATTGGCACAGAGGATGTTATAGTCCGGGGGAATGGCCAAACACAAGGCAGGGTTGTATTCCTCTCCGAGCCAGGTTTCTGTCAGGAAGAGAAGATCCCACTTGTTGTCCGTCAAAGTCTGGGCAATGTCAAGAGCGTGTTTGATAGAGAGCGGCAATTGATCAATCCTGCTTTTAGCCTGAGGTTTCTGTGAGCCAAAGCGGGCTGGACGGGTGCCTTAAAGAGGGGGCAATGAGTGTCCGGCTTTCCTATATCTTTTCCCAAAGAACATGGGAGACACGGGTAGGGAGGTGTAATTAAGTCTAGTTGTGGTGAGTCCTCAAGGGTGCAGCGGCTCGGTTGTAGATTAAGCAGCGTCTCCTTACTGTATAAGATGTTAGTTGAGGGTCCGCTGTGGGTCCTACCAGAGTTTCTGGCCACAGCCGCGGCATGATCGCGGACGGGCGCAGACGGGCAGGACTCTGGCTCGACTCAGGCGCGGTTCCGGCGCGTCCGCTGCGCGGAGGCATGACCGTTCCTTTTTATTTTTATTTTTATTTATTTTTTTAATATATATCCTTTATTGGGTTCACAGAATAAAAGAAAACATGAATTGTACAGTATACAGTATCATGTAGCTCAAAGGTGTATACGTTGGTCTCGGAGCAAAGCATATAATACGATGTTACATCACATTGAAATATAAGGATGGAATTATAGCTCAGTCATGCCAGCCTCGTCAGCGTTGAATAAAGGAAAAGTAAAAATAGTAAGAATGGGGGGGTGTGGGGTTGCTAAACTTGGAGGTGTGTGGCGTGATAAACATTTGTCTGTGCAGTGGGGGTGTAGAGGCGATGTCGTAGCCGGCCCATGGTTGCCCCACCAGCTTGGGGGCGGTGGAAATATGTCGCGAGTGGGGCGGTCGGGGGGTGGAGGGGGGATGTGGGGCGGTGCCCATCCTGTCTATCTGATGGGAATGTCGGCAGTGGGACCACCATCAGCAGTGCCAGGTGCTGTGCGTCCGTCTCCGTGTTCTCCGCTTGGGGAGGTGTCGCCTGCGGGGTCTCCCGGTGTCTGGTATTCTCTGTGGAAGGAGTGTAGTGTTTCGTCCCAGAGTGCCGCAATGGGAAACTTACGCAACCCTGCTGTTTCTTCATTGTGGAGGGAGATACTTTCCGCTTTTGCCCAGTTGTCCATGGAGGTGCGCCAGTGCTCTGTCATGGGTGGTTCTGCGCGTTTCCAGTGTTTAGTGATTAGTCTCTTGGCCGTGATAAGGCCAAGATCCCAAAAACGGGAGGGCACCTTGTTGTGTTTGGTTCTGTGGTAGAGACCCAATAGGCATGCCTCCCAAGTGTGAGGAATCGGCATCGCCGTGCTCCGCTCTAATATCGGCAATACTGACTGCCAGTATGTTTGGATCTGCGGACACTGCCACAGCACGTGTAGGAGGTCCGCCCCTTCTGTTTAGCATCTCGGGCACCCTGTCGCTGCTCCTGGGAAGTATTGATTGATCCTGTCTGGGGAGAGGTATGCTCTGTGCAATATGTAGAACTCGATCTGCTTGAAACGTGCGTTTCGAGGGATGTTCTTGGGGCTTGCCAGTATCACCGCCCACTCCTTGTCTGTCCAGGCCCTCCCCCTGTCTACCGCCCACTTATCCCGCAGTGGTTGTAGGGTGCGTTGTGTGTGCGATAGCAGTGCTTGGGTCAGCCAGTGCACCACATGTGTGCCATTCCCCATGACGTGAATGCATTGTATCAGTTTGTGTATGGGAGGTTCTTCAGTGGTGTTTCCCCATTTTTGTGTGAACGCTCTGATTATGGAGGCGTGTTGTAAGAACTGTCCCGCCGGTAACCCTGTGTGGGCGGCGAGTGTCGCGAAGGGGATCAGGGCGCCGTCAGCGTATAAGTCTGCCATGGTTTCTATTCCCGAGCGCCTCCAGTGTTCCAGGGCTGTTTCCGTGACCATGGTCGCGGTCTTGGGGGTGCCTAGGAGTGGGAGCGCCGGGGCGTACGGTGTGGTGGATTTGGTAAGCCGTAGGCATCGAGAGAAGCATTTAACGGCCACCGCTACATGTAGTTGGGTGTGCTTCCTGGCGCCTGTCAGCGGGTGGAATAAGGAGTGTATCTGTAATGAGGATAGTGCGTCCACAGCTGTGGCTGTGTCCTCCTGATGTCTGCCTGATAGCCAAGCCACTACCCATTGCAGCTGCGCCGCCAGGTAATAGAGTTCCAGGTTTGGGACCGCTAGTCCTCCATCGCTAATCGGAACATACAATTTCGTCAGCGCTACTCTGGGTCTTCCTGTGTTCCAGATCAAGTCTCTAATCATGGTCTCTAGTTCCCTGAAGGCGCGGACCGGGACGTATAGTGGAATGTTTGCAAAGTAATATAAGAGTCTGGGTAGGACGATCATTTTCGTTAATGTCACTCTGCTCGGCCCATTGATGGGGAGAGTCTTCCAAAAGGCGATTTGGGATCTGATAGATGTTATGGCTCGTGTCAAATTTCCATCTAAGATGTCCGGGGGAGTTCTATAGATATGTATTCCCAGGTATTTGAACGTGGTTTGGTGCCATGGCAACCTCTCACCATTGATCCTGAGCTCAGGGTCTGGGGTGTTAGGCGCAAATGGGTACGCCCCCGACTTGGCCCAGTTGACTTTTAGGCCCGACATGATCTCGAATGTTCGGAAGATGTCCGATAATTCCAGCGGCAGGTGGTCAAGGTCTCTGACGTACAGGAGTAGGTCGTCGGCGTACAGGGATATTATGTGTGTGCCATCCGCTAGCGGGATGCCCCATTGTGTGCCTCTGCTACGCAACATCTCGGCGAGAGGCTCCATCGCCAGCGAGAAAAGCAGTGGGGACAGCGGGCAGCCCTGTCTGGTGCCCCTCCTGACTCTGATGGTATCAGATAACAGTCTGCCCGTGCGTACTCTCACCTCAGGCCTCCTGTACAGTAATCCTACCAACTCGATGTAGTCGTCGCCCAGGTCGAACTTATGCAGCACTGCCAGTAGATAGGGCCATTCCACTGAATCGAACGCTTTTTCGAGGTCTAAAATTAAGCAGCCCGATCTCGGCCAGTTCTGGACCGTGTACTCCTGCACTCGGAACAGCCTCCTAATGTTTTGGGAGGTGCACCTCGTTGGAACAAAGCCGTTCTGGTCTTTATGCACTAGGGTAGGTGCCAAGGCCGCCAGTCTCCGGGCCAGGGTCGACACTAGGATCTTGTAATCTGTGTTCAACAGTGCCAGAGGCCTGTACGAGCCGAGGAGCGTGCCATCTCTGCCCGGCTTGAGGAGAGACACCAATGTTGCCTCATTCATCGACCTGGGCAAGGACGAGTCCTCTAATGCTGCCGAGTATGTTCTGAGTAGTTCCGGGATTAGGATGTCCGAGTAGGATGACCGTTCCTTTTTATGCGGCAACTAGACCGCATCAGAACGCTTCCCCCCATCCAATATGTCCGCTATGTTGCTTCGCCTGCCCGGGACCTGCCGACTCAGCGTCAGTGCTCAGCTGAGGGTGGCCCGGGTAGCGAAGGAAGTGGGGGCGAAGGTGACAAGGCTTAGCGAGTCAAGCTGGGACACCGGGGTACCGGGGAAGAGGATCAAAGTGAGGCGTTACAATGAGGTACAATGCGGGGAGAATCACGCAACAATGGGGGTGAGGGTGCACACAAGTAAAAAGCTTATTAAGTCAAGCTAACGATTAAAGTTTTAAGAGCTTAGTAAATCAAGTGGTTAAAAACACAAAGATATACAAAACAGCAACCTCCCGGCTTCCGCCTCAGGAGGGAAATCAATCACACAGCAGTCTCGGGCTGGATGGAAATTGCTCTTTTTATGCGGCAACTAGACCGCGTCAGAACGCTTCCCCCCCGGTCCAATATGGCCGCTATGTTGCTTCGCCTGCCCGGCACCTGCCGACTCAGCGTCAATGCTCAGCTGAGGGTGGCCCGGGTAGCGAAGGAAGTGGGGGCGAAGGTGACGAGGCTTAGCGAGTCAAGCTGGGACACCGGGGTACCGGGGAAGAGGATCAAAGTGAGGCGGTACAATGAGGTACAATGCGGGGAGAATCACGCAACAATGGGGGTGAGGGTGCACACAAGTAAAAAGCTTATTAATTCAAGCTAACAATTAAAGTTTTAAGAGCTTAGTAAATCAAGCGGTTAAAAACACAAAAATATACAAAACAGCAACCTCCTGGCTTCCGCCTCAGGAGGGAAATCAATCACACAGCAGTCTCGGGCTGGATGGAAATTGCTCTTTTTATGCGGTAACTAGACCGCGTCAGAACGCTTCCCCCGTCCAATATGGCCGCTATGTTGCTTCGCCTGCCCGGGTCCTGCCGAATCCGCGTCAATGCTTAGCTGAGGGTGGCCCGGGTAGCGAAGGAAGTGGGGGCGAAGGTGACCAGGCTTAGCGAGTCAAGCTGGGACACCGGGGTACCGGGGAAGAGGATCAAAGTGAGGCGGTACAATGCGGGGAGAATCACGCAACAATGGGGGTGAGGGTGCACACAAGTAAAAAGCTTATTAATTCAAGCTAACGATTAAAGTTTTAAGAGCTTAGTAAATCAAGTGGTTAAAAACACAAAGATATACAAAACAGCAACCTCCCGGCTTCCGCCTCAGGAGGGAAATCAATCACACAGCAGTCTCGGGCTGGATGGAAATTGCTCTTTTTATGCGGCAACTAGACCGCGTTAGAACGCTTCCCCCCCCGTCCAATATGGCCGCTTTGTTGCTTCGCCTGCCCGGCACCTGCCGACTCAGCGTCAATGCTCAGCTGAGGGTGGCCCGGGTAGCGAAGGAAGTGGGGGCGAAGGTGACGAGGCTTAGCGAGTCAAGCTGGGACACCGGGGTACCGGGGAAGAGGATCAAAGTGAGGCGGTACAATGAGGTACAATGCGGGGAGAATCACGCAACAATGGGGGTGAGGGTGCACACAAGTAAAAAGCTTATTAATTCAAGCTAACGATTAAAGTTTTAAGAGCTTAGTAAATCAAGCGGTTAAAAACACAAAAATATACAAAACAGCAACCTCCCGGCTTCCGCCTCAGGAAGGAAATCAATCACACAGCAGTCTCGGGCTGGATGGAAATTTCTCTTTTTATGCGGCAACTAGACCGCGTCAGAACGCTTCCCCCGTCCAATATGGCCGCTATGTTGCTTCGCCTGCCCGGGACCTGCCGAATCCGCGTCAATGCTTAGCTGAGGGTGGCCCGTGTAGCGAAGGAAGTGGGGGCGAAGGTTACCAGGCTTAGCGAGTCAAGCTGGGACACCGGGGTACCGGGGAAGAGGATCAAAGTGAGGCGGCACAATGAGGTACAATGCGGGGAGAATCACGCAACAATGGGGGTGAGGGTGCACACAAGTAAAAAGCTTATTAATTAAAGCTAACGATTAAAGTTTTAAGAGCTTAATAAATCAAGTGGTTAAAAACACAAAAATATACAAAACAGCAACCTCCCGGCTTCCGCCTCAGGAGGGAAATCAATCACACTGCAGAGTAATGAGGGCTGAAAATCCAAAACCGGTCCTAGGATGCTTGTTTCCAGTCCAGGAAGGACCTGGCCTGGCAGTTCGGGCTGGACTGTTCCCATTGGGCGGAGGGTCAAGACTGATTTGCATATGGCTGGGACCAAACTGGAATGGGATGGTGAGCAAAAAACAATGGATTTAGGCCCAGGTCTCTGTACTGGGGTGAATGTATGACATTGTTCTGCATTCTGTCCATCAATTGTTCTTTTAGCATGTGGACGTATGGCTGAAACTACCAGGGTTATCTGTGATGAACTAACACAAGAACATAACAGTAAATGTCAATTTGTCTTCCTTTCCACTTTTCATCCATATTTTAATTAATTCATTGCAACAAAATGGAGGCTTCAAGATTAAATGGGGCATGTGAAAGATAAACATTGAGGAGATCGCAAGATAAGCAGATTGTTCCAGAATCGTCTGTCGCAATCAGTGTAGGCAGAATATAGAGAAAAAGTATGACTCTACAAAAAATACCTCCACCGCTTCTAGTGTCCAGTATGGTGTCTCCGCCCCCGTAGCCCCCAAAGCCCATGTCCCTACCAACTCCTCTCACAGGACCAGAACAGAGTAGCACCTGCCTTCTAAGCAAACTCGGCCCCAGTTGGGGGCAGCTCAACAATGTTGACCTCAAACTGCCCCATGTCTGCAGAAACAGAACTTGTCTATCCTGATAAAGAACCTATGTAATTTCATAATAAACGTGACTAAGGCCACCGGACGAGTGGTGTGGCTTGAGTAAATAGAGCAGGCTAGCTGTGGATAAAGTGAATGGAATAAAGAGTAATGAGGAGAAACAAACCCACAGAGTAGCATCAAACCAATAGCTAAATCATTGTCTGGTGTCGTGAAACGAATTTGGCATATGTTTTATGGCTTAACCAAGATGTGAGGAGAAGAACTTAAATTCCAAGATTTTGTTTTGTCCCACTTATCGGCTGTCCACAGTTTAGTAGCAAAACCTCACAGTCTATACCTTATTTGCACAAGTGTTAACATTTAACTAGTTTTTAACATAAAAATGTTTAATCTGAATCTTTCAATTTTACTTTTCATAACTCCCAATTCAGGTTGTCAGAAATTTTACGGGCAAATGTGGTTTCCCTTCTACTCTTTCATACCCGCTGAAACAGGTGCCTGTCAATCAAAGTATTCTTTTAAAAAATTTTATGAATATCTGAATCTGTGTACATTTTACACCAAAGGACATCAAGCAAAAGTGAGTTCAATAAACGCACCTCTGTGTCAACAATTACAGGCCTGTTTAACAACCAGAAGAGCTGCGTCTGGCCTTCAAGAGCGTAGGAGACTAAAATAGATACATAACCTTCTCAAAGGATCAGTTTTCTCTGTCGCCCTTTTTACACCTGTTCAACTGTTTGAGAAGAGTGAGCGTGTCCCCAGTTTGGGGTGAAACATTTAACTGTGGGCTGCAGTTGAGCCTTAAAGTGAATACAATTATGTATTCTTATTTTAAAGGCATAACGCTGACTGGGCATTTAATTTATTGTGTGTTAGTCATGCCCCTGTCTTGAGTTTCTAAACGCACAGCATCCTGCAGAATTAAGGCTTGATTTTTCATGCTTGCTATCCCCTAAGAGTCAAAACCCAACAAGGTGATTTTTTGTAATGGAGCGCGCTGGCTGTAGTTACTACTTTTAATAGATATTTTAACCACAGATTCCTTAACCTTAGATTATTACCCAGGTGTATTATAATAATAATAACTCCTATTTATAAAGTGCAAATATATCACCCCCTTAAGGGTTTTAAGGCTCTGGGGGCCATCGGGGAGATTAAATGAGCTAGTGTCCAGAGTCACATGATGCTGAGCTGTCTCCGGCACCCTGGATTAAACCGTGAGCCCCCCAGTTCTGAAGTCAGCCACTCTGGCCGCTGCACCACACCTCTCCCTCAGATGTCACAACTGGATCAGGAAAATCTTGAGCAGCAGCTCTGCATGCCGTCAGGTGGTCGTGTTCAGGTCCACGTTGGCGTCAGCTGCATTGAAAGTGACGTTGCAGTGCGTATAGAGGTGCCACCTCAGCTCACTGATATCAGTTCCTTGTGTTCTGCACCAACAGCGTTGATCTAGACCGCTACTTCGGTCATTTTTTGACTAACTTTACTAAACTTTGTCTACCTTTTTGTACTTTGCTCTGTGTGCTAGGACATCATGTCCCCTGTCCAACCCTCCGGGTTCAATCCATGCGGAGACTGTCAATGGCAGATGTCTGTGTCAGATCCTCACCTGGTTTGTCTCTGGTTCTCATCCAGGGGATACTCATCAGTAGTCATAATCTATGAATAATCCCCGCCCATGTGCGGGATCCCGGAGCATATAGAAAAATACATATGAATATATATGTATATATATATATATATATATGTGAAAACATATATTTGCAGCCTAAAACATTTCCTAACTGGCAAAATTGCCGCAAAATTACATAAATTAGCATACATACAGTAGTACTCTTCCAAACCCTAAGGAAGAAAGAGAGCAGAAAACATTTGTATACAACAATGCTTTATTGCCATAGGAAAAACCTGTAATTGCAGGCATTTGCCAGTAGGCTGCAGTGGAGTATAAAGCAAACAAAGAAAACTGACACCTTGCCTTTAAGGCATTAGAGTAGGGGTACCGTGCCTTTAAGACCTGAAGGCAACCCCCTGCTCCCATGGTGCACCACAGGTGACAGTTGGGTCAGTTCTTTTTTCCGGCTCCTTCTGTGAGGATCCTGGAGCTTGAGCTCTTCAGTTTTCAACTGAAATTGTGTTTTTTGAGAGAATTTTCTCTTATTATTCGACATTTTTTGGTTAAATAAGGCTTCTGATTTATTTTTCTGTGGTAACCCACAAGAATTTCCTGTCAGAATGCCTGCTCTGTTCCGGAAATGTCCTTCTTGTGACAAAAAGATGGCTCTGACTGACCCACATTCTGTGTGTATTGTGTGCCTTCCATCTACACACAATCCTGTTCAGTGCCATCACTGTCAAAAGTTTAAAAGTCGTACTCTTCGCGACAGGGAGAAGATTCGACATCATGCCATGCAGGAGATGGACAAAAGTCACCAGGTGGGCGCTTCCACAGCCCCCAGATCTTCTCCTACAAGCAAGCACGGCCAAAAACGGCGTCATTCCGCTTCTCCTGTCCCCAGGAAGAGGAAGGAAGGTCGAAGAACTCCATCGAGGTCGCCGTCGAAGATGCCAAGATCATCTTCACGACGTCGAAGATCGCCGCTGCAGTCAAGTAAGTCGGCGTCGAGGCGCCATACTTCGGGCTCGAAGTCCATGGCTGCTACCACATCTAAGTCTCCGTCGACGTAGAGGCTTCCGTCGACGTCGAGACACTCTCCGCCGCCCCGGAGGGGATCGGCGTCAAGAGCTAGGACGGCATCCAGGTCGCCGCCGGCTGGCGGGCCGCCGTCGAGAGGGACTGTCAGATCCCATCCTTCGACGTCAAGGAGGTCGACGCCGAGGCGACGTCAGGAAAGGTCGCCATCAACGCGACGTCGAAGAAGGTCATCGTCGACACGACGTCGAGAGTCGTCGTCGATACGACGTCATGGAGCATCTCCATCTGGTCGAGGGAGATCGACGTCAAAGTCTCCGGATCGACGTCAAGGTTCTCAGTCGAGTCCTTCTCGACGTGATAGATCGCCGTCGAGAGCATGCCACTCGACGCCACTAGTCGCCGTCGAGGGATCAAGTGACGGCAGTGGTGGAGTCCCCTGGTTCCGGACCTTCAGGAGGCAAGTCATCATCTCCTCGTTTCAATATCGTGGAAATCTCCCCGGAACCTTCGCCCAGATCTGCGGACAGACCACGCAGCTTGGTGTCTCAGCATCCTCAAGGGGCTCTATCTGGAGGTCGGAGTAGCCCGGGCTCGGGTTACTCCCGTACATATTCTCCGTCTACGGCAAGAACGCCGGTCAGACCGTCTAGATCCCCTCGGAGTCCCAGGATTTCACCCAGGCCAAGATCTCAGATCAGATCACGTTCTCCAGTAGGGCCAAGAACACCTGTCAGACCAAGTTCACCAATCCGGCCAAGACCGAGGTCTCCATCAAGACATCGCTCTAGGTCCAGAGACCGTCACAGCAGGAATCGTGACAGGTCCCATAACAGGCGGCGTACTAGATCTTCCACAAGGTCGTCCTCATCTAGGTCGTCTTACCGAGATTACTCTCCGACCTTCTCATCTACGCCTCCTTCCCGAGTCTCTCCAATTAATGACCTCGCGACTTTCTCCGATGTTCTGAGCAGGGGAGCAAAAAAGCTGAGCATTACGCTGCATACACCAGTGGTTCCCACTTCTGTGATTTTTGATACTCTTCATCATCGCACAGCGCCCAGGCCTCTTCTGCCCCTGGTCCCCGGCCTCCTAGAACCGGCTATGGCTACTTTCCTCACACCAGCAGTGGTGGGATCTGTTCCATCTCGGATAGCCAAAGAGTACAAGGCCCCTGCAGAGGATCCCTTGTTCCTCAGATCTGATCCTCCTGCGGACTCCATTATTGTGGCGGCTGCCATGAAGTCCCATGCAGGCTCTACTTCTTCCTCAGTACCACCTGAAAAAGATAGTAAACTTATGGACTCGTTTGGTAGGAAGGTATGCAACACCTCCTCTTCATTTATGAAGGTGGCTAGCGCCTCTGCCTTGCTTGGAAGGTACGACAGGTCCCTTTGGGACTCCCTGACTCGCTTTACAGACAAGCTCCCCAAGGAAGATCGCCAAGACTTTCTGGAGATTATACAGGAGGGAGGCCTGGTAGCCAATCAAGTTATTAGCGCCGCAGTGGATGCCTCTGACCTTGTGGCCCATGGCTATTCAAATGGTATTTGTTCCTGTCGTTCGGCCTGGCTCCGCCTGACAGGGCTCAAACCAGACGCCCAGAAGATTTTGAATTTGCCATTCAATGGGAAATCTCTGTTTGGTCCACACACGGACGACGAAATGTCCAAAATGAAAGCGGAAATGGACACGGTCAAAGCTCTGGGATTAGAAAAGCGCAAGGAATTCAAGAAACGCTTTCGCCAGGGAGACAGGAGGTCTTTCCAGCAGAGGGTTCACACCCCTCAGTGGCAATCCCAGTCTCAGCAGAAGACGCAGTTCCAGCAGCGTCGTCCTGGCAGAGGAAGAGGTGGCAATAACAAGCAGCAGTCTTCCTCCAAGCAACCTCCTAAGCCCTGAGCCATTGCTTCCTCCACCTCTGTTCGCCACTCCGGTGGGAAGGAGTGTTTCTCATCATCTGAAAGAGTGGAAATCCATTACAAAAGACAGATGGGTGCTGAATATTGTGCAGCATGGTTACTTGCTGAGGTTCAAATCTCCTCCTCCGCAAGTCCTTTTTCAGGCGCGACACCTCCCACGTTTCCAGAGTCAATTGCTACAAGACGAAGTCTCCGTCCTCTTGAAGAAGATGGCCATAGAGGAGGTTCCCTCCATTCACAGAAATCAAGGAGTGTACTCCCGGTATTTCTTGGTTCAAAAACGAGGAACTGCCAAGGAATACAGGCCCATTCTAGATCTTCGAATGCTAAACAAATTCATACGAAAAGAAACGTTCTGCATGCTCGCCCTGCACCAGATCTTCCCGCATCTTCATCAGGGAGACTGGATGTGTGCCATCGACTTGCAGGACGCCTACTTCCACATACCAGTGTCAGTCAAGCATCGGAAGTTCCTAAGGTTTCAGATCGGACGCCGTCACTACCAGTATCGAGTGCTGCCGTTTGGCCTGAAATCTGCACCTCGGACATTCTCCAAGTGCATGGCGGTGGTGGCTGCTTTTCTTTGCAAAAGAAAGATCTTCGTCTATCCATATCTAGACGATTGGCTGTTGAAAAGCTCCACTCCATCGCTGCTTCAAAACCATGGACTCGTTGGGTCTTCAAGTCAATCTGAAAAAGTCAGTTCTCAACCCTTCCCAGCGGATCCACTACCTGGGTGCTTCTCTGGACTCACTACAGGCAAGCGTGTGTCCTTCGGAGGAGAGGTTGTCATCTATGCTCCTGAAGGGTCGCCTTCTTCTGGACAATCAGGCCCCCACAGCCAGACAAGTGTCCTCTCTTCTGGGATCGATGGCCTCGTGCATTTACATCGTGCCCAATGCTCGCCTTCACATGAGGCCTCTGCAACAAGCCCTCGAAGATCAGTGGTCTCAGAGATCGGATCAGTGGGAAGACCGGGTCTTGCTTCCTCAAGAAGCCAGGGACTCGATCAGATGGTGGTTAAAACGATCCAATCTCCTCCGGGGAGTGCCATTCCATCGTCCTCCTCCGCTCCAGTCAATTGTCACGGATGCCTCCCTTCAAGGCTGGGGCGCTCACATGGACCGACTCCAAGTTCAAGGCCTCTGGTCCGAGGTAGAGCAAGGCTACCATATCAACTTCCTGGAGTTTCGAGCAGTTCATCTGGCTCTCAAGTCTCTTTATCCTTCTCTGCGCACCAACTACCTCCAGGTTCAAACGGACAACACAACAACTATGTTCTATTTGAACAAACAGGGAGGCACGAGGTTCAGAGTCTTGTCTCTTGAAGCACAAGCCATCTGGCACTGGCTCCTAGCAAGAGGCCTGTCCATCGTGGCAGTTCATCTACCAGGAATTCAAAACGTCCAAGCAGACTGCCTAAGCAGAATCTTCGTAGAAGCGCACGATTGGGTGCTCAACGAGGAAGTGGCGCAAGAGGTTTTTCGGTGCTGGGGCGTACCGGACGTAGATCTGTTCGCAGACGCGGCCATTGCAAAATGCCCCGTCTTCGCGTCCAGGTTTCCCCAACAGGGATCACTGGGGAATGGTCTTTTGATCAGCTGGTCGCAGACATTACTCTACGCCTTTCCTCCCCTGCCTCTGATCCCGGCGGTGATCCAGAAGTTCTACAGGACCAACACCAGAATGATCCTGATAGCACCAGAGTGGCCACGCCAGTGGTGGTACCCCGATCTTCTACAGATGTCGGAGGTTCCGAACCGGCGCCTACCATGCCGTCCAGACTTGTTGACCAAAGACCAGGGGAAGGTGTTTCACCCCAACCTTCCTCCACTTCGCTTGACGGCATCGTTCCTGAGGTCATCCAGTATGGACATTTAGACCTCCCAGCAGACTGCATGACTATTCTTAAGGAATCAAAACGACCCTCCACTAGGAAGTCCTATGCTTTCAAGTGGAAGAGGTTCTTCTTATGGTGTCATGAGCACTCTCTTGACCCGATACATGGCCAAGAGCAGGTGATTCTTCCATATCTATTGCATTTAGCGAGATCAGGCCTGAAATACCCCTCCATCAGGGTTAATTTAGCTGCAATCACAGCATATAGGAAGTCTCCTAATCAGACATCTTTCTTCCTTATGCCTTCTAGTTAAAGATTTCCTAGAAGGTCTTAAAGTCTTCCCACCGGTGAGGTCCCCCTCCCCTCCCTGGGAGCTTAATATCGTCCTGACTAAGCTGATGAGTGCTCCTTTTGAGCCTATACATAAGGCCTCTTTGCAGCACTTGACCTGGAAAGCTGCTTTTTTAGTGACGATTACCTCTGCCCGTAGGGTCAGCGAAATCCAGGCCTTGTGTTGTAAGGAGCCTTACACAGTTTTTCATGCCAACAGGGTGGTCTTAAGAACGCACCCAAGTTTCCTGCCTAAGGTAGTTTCAGACTTTCATATCAACCAGTCTATTACCTTACCTACCTTTTTTCCTAATCCTTCCACTCCCCCGGAGAGGTCATTACACTCCCTAGATCTCCGGAGGGTCCTGAAGTTCTTCTTGTCAAAAACCCTGCCTCTTAGGAAGTCTGACCGGCTTTTTGTTAATTATGGCAGTACTAATACTGGCCTGCCAGCTTCCAAAAGGTCCATTTCTCGCTGGATTGTCTCCTGTATAGCTTTAGCTTATCAACTAGCTAACAAGACCTTGCAGGGTAAACCACATGCACATTCTACTAGAGGGAAAGCTTCCACTACAGCTCTCCTTCGTAATGTTCCTATTTCTGAAATTTGTAAAGCGGCAACTTGGCGGTCTGTCCATACCTTTACCCGCCATTATTGCCTGGACTCAGATACTCAGGCCGATGCCAGAGTAGGGCAGGCCTCGTTAACGAACTTATTTGCATAAGATGTATTTGCAATATATGTCTTAGTCATTCTGTGAAGTTTTTATACTTCTTGCTCGTCCGCGAGACTTTGGGTATGAGCTTGCTAATCTATTCATAGATTATGACTATTGATGAGTATCCCCTGGATGAGAAGGATTAGTTACTTACCTGTAATCCTAGTTCTCATCCAGGGGTATACTCATCAAAGTCATAAGCTCCCGCCCACCTCCCCGGACAAGCAGAGTTACACAGTTATGAGATGTTTTATTGTGGATCTCCTCAGGTGTTATGCACCTCCAAAAAGAACTGACCCAACTGTCACCTGTGGTGCACCATGGGAGCAGGGGGTTGCCTTCAGGTCTTAAAGCCACGGTACCCCTACTCTAATGCCTTAAAGGCAAGGTGTCAGTTTTCTTTGTTTGCTTTATACTCTACTGCAGCCTACTGGCAAATGCCTGCAATAACAGGTTTTTCCTATGGCAATAAAGCATTGTTGTATACAAATGTTTTCTGCTCTCTTTCTTCCTTAGGGTTTGGAAGAGTACTACTGTATGTATGCTAATTTATGTAATTTTGCGGCAATTTTGCCAGTTAGGAAATGTTTTAGGCTGCAAATATATGTTTTCACATATATATATATATATATATATACATATATATATTTATATGTATTTTTCTTTATGCTCCGGGATCCCGCACATGGGCGGGGATTATTCATAGATTATGACTTTGATGAGTATACCCCTGGATGAGAACTAGGATTACAGGTAAGTAACTAATCCTTCCTGTGGCCATGACACGATCCCAAGGTCGCATCAAGTGCAAGTCGATGCACCCGGAGGTGATAAGAGGGCGGGCGATGAAGGTCCTGGCAGCGCAGCAAAAGAAGGCGCTGCGCCGCTCCCATGAAAGATCACAGGACCGTTCCTGTGGTAGATTGTCTTTCTGCTCCAAGACCTCTTGTCAAAGTCTCATAAGACCTAAACGTCCAAGAAGTTGTCAAAGGCTCTTCAGCTTCTCTTTCTTGACATCATGCTTCCACGCCTAGCTCCTGCCCTCCACCTGCGGATGTGGCGACGGGCCCCGCTCCGCACTACCCAGAGTTTTCTCTGCGCCAGAATGCCAAACACAGCATCCTTGGGCCATCGACTCTCTCTGGAGCTCCTTCTGGGTTACCAGCAGCAGGTTCTCCCTCAACATTAGCTGGGCCCTCTGTATCTGTCTCGGTATCTTGATCGATGCCGCCAAGTGTGCCTCCTTCCACCCAGGCTCTGTCCCTTTCAGTGCCATTCCAGACACCGGCCCTGCGCCGCTCGATGGCGCTGTTCAGGCCTCAACTTATCCTGGACTTTACACTCCTTGACAGGCCCTGCCCTCCTGAAGGGGGCTTGAGTAGGAGTTTGTGGTCCTTTGGAGTACCCTGATGACTAAGACAACTGGTATGAGGAGCTGGGTGATGCTAGAGATCTGGATACCTCCCAAGTCTCTGGCATGATTTCCCCTCAGGCCAGGGTTTTGAGAAAGGTGTATATTTTGCCATCATGAAGTGCAGGGAAGCAGAGGTTGATCTCCATCTGTTGAGGTCAAGACCAAAGTCTTCACGGAGGTGTTGTGGGCTTGTCTGAACCCACGATCCCCTTAAATAAAGCCCTCAGTAACGTGCTCATGGGGGCTTGGGTGAAACCTTGCACAGGGGCTACTGTGCACTGACCGATTACCCATTGACTCCGTCCTTCCCGAGAGACGCAGCCTTATTTTCCCAGGACCCCTCGAGAGCCTGATGGTGCAGGCCTCAACTGCGAATGTTACGCCAAGTACTTTTCCTACCACAACACCTGATAGGGAATCCAAGAGGCTGGATACCTTTAGGAAACACATCTTTTCTTTCACCAGCATTGCCATATGGATGCTGAACACCGCATACCTCTAGGACAGATATTCCCACACATTGTAGGATTCGGTTGCACAGGTGCTTCCCAGGCTGCCCGAGGAAGGCCTTTCCATCTTTTTTTTTTTTGCAGAGTTTTATCTACAAATCGTATTTGGTGGACGGCAGTGATGTAGCAAAGTTCACCATTCTGTGCAGACTGGACACCACAGAGTACCTGGGTAGAGCCATGGCTTCTACAGTGGCTCTGCGCCGCCATGCATGTTATAGTCCAGTGGGATCTAGAGTGATGTCTATTCTTCCCTGATTGACTTGCCCTTTGCTGGCTCCACCTATACAGTGACAAGACTGATGCGGCACTTGAGCACTTTCATAAGAGCAGAGTCATTTCCAGATGCCTTAGCATTACTCTCTTGACTTGGCTGCAACAACAGTCCTTTCACCCTATCTGTGGACGTGGAATGGGCATCGCTGGGCATGTGCAGTATTAGCCATGCCAGTCCCTTTGAGGACAGGTATGCAGTGCTCAAAAAGGACAGAGGAGCCAGTCTTGGCATGCTGCCATGTCCCCTGCGGTTGCTGTGCCCTCCATCCAGCACAGCCATTCTGTTGGCAGAATCAGGCACCACCTGCCCCAATAGTTGGCAATTACATCAGACAAATGATTGCTTCCGATCGCGCCGACAAATGTTGCTTCAGATTGTGCAGAAGGGGTACACCCTACCATTTATGTTTACACCTTAGCTTCGCCCACCATCCCAGGTACGGCTGACTGAGGACCATCTCTCCTTGCTCGGTCAGAAAGTGTAGGAAAGGGTGCCTGCACTAGCAGTAGAGCATGGTGGTTGTTCCCGCTACTTTCTGGTACCAAAAGAAAATTTAGGCCTCCGCCCTATTCTATATCTGTGCCCTTTCAACACTTTCCCAAAAAAAGAGATTTCAACATGCTTTCGTTGGCTCAGGTTCTGTCTGCACTGGATCCTGGAGACCGGATGGTAGCGATGGACCTGCAGAATGAGTCTTTCCACATCCCTGTCCTGCCCTCTCTCAGGATTTGCCTGCAATTCACTGTGGGCCACTAGCCTTTCCAATTTGCTGTGCTCCCCTTTAGCCTCACCAGGGCCCTTTGGGTGTTCACAAAAGTGATGGGTGTAGTTACAGCCCATCTGCAGAGGATAGGGCTGCTAGTCTTCCCCCAACCTCGATGACTGGCCGCTAAAGGCTGGTTTGACCCAGGTTGTCGCCCACCTCCAGACTACGGCTAGCCTTTTGCATTCGCTGAGTTTCAACTTGCCAAAGTCACACCTGAATCCCTTTCAGATGCTCTGTTTCATCTGAGCCATTCTGAAAAGCGTGCAGTTCCTGCGCCTGTTCTCCGGAGCAGCAAATCCGGGATATTCAGGCTATGATTCCAATGTTTTGGCCTCTATCCTGGATTTTGATGGGACTAAGTCTGAGGCTGCTGGGTCTCATTGCCTCCTACAGCCACCTGGTTCAACACACCCGATTGGCTCTGCAATGGGACCTTAATGACCTATGGGCACAGCATCAGGGGAATCTTTCTGACCTTGTCGGGATATCAGAGGGAACTGCAAAAGATCTGCAGTGGCGGATGATGAACTGCGATTGGCTCAACAGCAGACCCCTCTCCCTTCCCCACCCAGAGCACAAAGTGGTGACAGTTGAGTCACTCCTCAGTTGCAGCTGCCATCTGGGAGAGGTGGCGATCAGAGGACTCTGGTCTCCGGCGGACTCACAGCTCCGCATCAGAAGGTGCCCTAATGGCTAGAGCGGTCGACCCCAAAGCTGGGTAACCGGGTACGAGTTTCGCGAGAGACTCTCACCATCCTGTGAATCTGGGCAAATCACTTACTTTCCCTGTGCCTAACAAAAATGTATGTGTCCGTCTGTAACGAAAATGGGGCTAGTTTGCGCTGTATAAAACTCCACACAAAAAAAGTGTCGCAGTTGAAAGCTATCTGCTTGGCATTGAAAGCCTTCCATCCATCAAATTAAGTCCTGTTCAGGTGTTCACTGACACCTCCACCATTTAGTATGTCAACAAACCGAGTGGGTGGGTCGTGGACCCTGTGCCCGGAGGCTCTGCTCCTCTGGACTTGGCTGGAACGTCAGGACATTTTAATGGTCATACAACACCTGGCGGAATCTCTGAATGCACGGGCAGACTGGTCAATGCCTCACGGATTACAAAGGTAGTCTAGATCCAGAGCTGGTGCAAGGTCTTTTCCGAGAATGGGGAAAACCTTGGCTCAATCTATTCGCTAACACAGACAATGAACTAAGCCTGCACTTGTGCACACTGGGGTTTCCAAACCGTCTGTTGCTCGGCGACAAATTCCACTTAGAGTGGAACTCCGGACTCTTGTATGCCTTTTTGCTGATATCTTTCCTGCTCTGATTTCTCAAGATGATCGAGACCAACTGGGCCAAGTCTCCACCGTCATGTATGCAGATTGAGCAAGAGGAGTTGAGACTTTTTGATATCTCTACCGAACTTTGTGATGTCATCTTGGCAGCCAGATGTCTTTCCACTAAATCTGCTGTTGGGATAAGTTTGTGACTTGGTGTTCCTTATGCCATGTGAACCCGTTTTCTGCACCTCTTGCAGAGGTTGTGGTATTTGTTCTTTCTTTAGCCTGACATGGTCTTGCTCTGGGAACTGTTATAGGTTATATGTCCGCCATTTAGGCTTTCATGCAGCTGCTGGATCAAAGCTACCTGTTTGTCACCTATGACTCTGTTATTGAAAGGTTCAAAACATTAGTTCCAGCCCACTCTTTTTGTGATGCCTCAATGGAGACCTTATTTTCTTATTTTTCTCATGTGTTCGCCATTTGAGCCCTGCATAGAGGTCCTTTGCGTCTCTTGACTCAGAAAAACAGTGTTCCTGGTTGCCATTACCTTGGCCAGGAGGGTCATAGAGTTTCAGACTTTGCCAACTTCTTTCCAGAAAAACTGATGCTAGGTACACGCGCCTCTTTTCTTTCGAAGGTGGTCACCCCTTTTCACATTGGCCAGACCATTACTCTGCTGGTGTTCTATATGCCACCTCATCCGCAGAAGAAGTAGAAGCAGCTCGATCATTTGGACCCAAAATAAAGCACTATAATTCTTTATTTATTACACCAAAGAGCATCGGGTGGACAATGAGCTCCTCTTTGCATTCACAGGAATAAAGGCCAGAGCTGTGGATAGTACTCTGCATAAACATCTGCTAGGCACCGGCGAAGAAACAACCCCCCCAAGCCTTGCAGGCTCATTCCACCAGGGCCATACTCACTACTACTGTGTTAGCATGCGGGGTGTCTGTCATGGACATCTGGCGCATGGACGTACCTCCGTACTTTTATGAAGCACTACTGCTTGGACAGTCATGTCCGTCGTGATGATGATTTTGGCCGTTCAGTCCTCCATGACTTTTGTCTAAGCTTCTTTGCAGACCCAGTTCAAGATAGTTATGGTTGGGTATCTATTTTAAGGTAAGGAATCTGCGATTAGAAGTCTCTATCAGAAGAACAAGTTACTTACCTTCGGTAACGCTCTTTCTGGTGGATACTCTGTGACTGCAGATTCTCCACTGCCCCCTACCCCCCTCCACCCTGTTCTGTGAAATGGTCTGCTTTACACTCTTAAAATGTCCCAACCTGGAAATCTGTACATTGGTATCTCTGATTATTGATGGGCTTGTCAATAAAGAAACTGATGTCCACGCGCAGGGGTAGTGTTTTAATGTGGCTCTATTTGTCACTTCTGGGGTGGAACAAAGTCTGAGTGGAGTTGCACAATGCCAACTACCGACATGAGGGAGCAATGCTGCTCAAATCTCTTCTGGATCCTGTCCAGAGCATGAGGATATTCTAAAGATGTGAATTCTGCAGTTAGAGTACCCACCAGAAAGAGCGATACCGAAGGTAAGTAACTTGCTGTTTTGACCTATCCAGATGTCAGTTGATAACCTGTCAAATCATGAAATATGCAAATTCTAGACTACTTATGTTACAAATAAATTACTCATTCAAATAGCGCTCGTTTTCCTGCTGTCTAGTTGATTGGGCAGGCCTTTCTATATTGATCTGCATCTAATGCACTAGGAGCCGAATACACTCATGTATGTGTGGTTTGTTTGTGTTCTAGATTTTTAGTCCATCGATACTCTATTCTCCAGCAACACGCAGAGGCAAATGGAACAGACTCTCTGGACACGAGTATTGTTGATGTAAATAAACGGACTGGTTACCACGACGACTCAGATGAGGTACACTAAACCCATCCATGTATGATGAGGGCTCAGTGTTTGGTTTATTTGAGGATGTTTCTGCCACTGTTTTGTGCCTTAAGAGGGCTAATAGGCCATCTTTCATTGAAGAGAATATATAAAACCTGTCTTCGTCGTGGAGTTGGTTTAGCACCTTCAGCACAAGGTTATAAACACTACTCTTGCCCCATTTGTAGTAATTGACAAGTTGCGTCGTGGGAGGGCAATGCTAGCAGGAAGTTCAGCAGTAACATTAAATGACAGCTTAGTGTGCTTGGGATGCATGACGAGTGAGTTCACAATCTTGTTGCATGGGTTGGTAGGGTAGTGTGTCTGTGCATGAATTTGTATTTAGTAGTGTGGGACAATTAAAGATGAGAAATGTAGGGTCTGATAGTCTGATCCTGAGTGCGCTTTCAGCTTGCACCACCCCCCCTTTTCCTGTCCAAAGATTGAATGGTGATTAGTTCATCACTCACAGCTACTTTTTCTTTCTCTCTCTCGCCCTCTCTGCTGTCCCACAGGACCTCCTTGAATAGCATTGTCTGGAAGCTTGCAAGACCTGAAGACTACTCCGGTGGACACAACTTGGAAGCAAATGGAGCATTGCAGTCCAATATTTTTTTATTTTAAACCTCTGAAATTAAATGCTTATCTAATCCAGTGCCCTTCGTTTTTGAGGGACATTAAATGGGAACCTGTTTCTCCCGCGGACATGCCTTCTAGCTTAGCTGCCCCTGGCAGCAGAAGAACAGGCGTAGGTGAAGGGGGAAGTACTTGGAGTGTGTGATTCAAGTACCACCTCCAGATTAAAAAACCGAGTCATCTAGAAACACTTGAAAGAAAGTAAGGTGACTCACTAATGAGGAGGCAAGCATCTGTGGGACTTGGCCGTACAGAGAGGGAAATATTGGAGTTTTACTTTTTGATATTTAATGTTTTCTTAACTTACTTACATTCATTTTATGAATTCATGAATGAAATTGAAGCAAGGAAAATGGTAGAGTTGAAATGATGGTGATGTAGAGGGACTTGTGACATTGATGCTGCTTTAATACCCCAGACCTGCAGTGGCCCTTCAGACTGAGCTCTGTAGTATTCATGACTGCGTTATTCAGACACTGAGCAATTGAGCAGCATTTGTTGCTCGATAGTCTCTTGATGTCCTCAGAGTGCCTCCACGTAGACTTGTATGGTAGGCTCAGACACTGAGCCCCCATTATAAGTTTACTCAAGTCCACCTAATAGTCAGTAATGATCTTCATGTTTCTTGCAGTTGGAAGTTATGATCTGTATGGTTATGATACACAGCAGCTTTTATCAACTGATGAAGAGGGAATGTTAGGTCTGTGTGTTAGGTGAGTGGGTGTGTGAGAGAGCGAGAGAAAGCTTTGGGGTATTAATTGGTATGTGGTGATTTGAAGGTTTGCCAATACAATGCTGTTTTTCTTTTTCTTCTACACTTAGTAGCCATATTTATTTAATGTTCAATCACTTAAGAAAACGAAGTCTATCCAAAATTACCTGTTTTTTGGGGGGGGGAGGGGATGGAATGGGGTTTGAAGGTTTAATATGAGATACTGATACAAATAAAACACCTTCTGAAACATGCTGATTAATGGGAAAGATTTAATTTGATTTTCATGGTATCTGTGGTATGTAACTCCCCTCACATAAGTGGTAAGAATGTTTCTGGGTGTAGGGAGCACCCTAACTGACCAAAGTGGGACAGCAAACTATTTATAAACAAAACAATATGGGTTGAGAAATTGAGGCAATACGCATGAATTATAAAAGCTATGGTAATGATACACTGTTAAGAAATAGATCCATAGATTGGTACGCAGTTAAGAAATAGATCCATAGATTGGTACGCAATGCAAATAAGCTGTGTGGGATTTGAAGAGTGATTATTCTGCAGTTACATAAGACACTATGCATTAGTAGAACTTTCAGCCTTATAGCAGCTGTCTTCTTTGCCTTTGAACATTACCCTGTTTTCACCAGGTTCTCTTGATTATTGAAATGAGAAGTGCATGGACAGTTACTTAATGTTACTACTGACCATGGAAGAGTACCTGGAAAGCAGTAAGCAGTGATTCGGTCACCTGTACTGCCCAAATAGATCGACCAATTAAGGTAAACAAAATGGCTACAAACGGAAAGGTGGATGTTGAACTTGACATGGAGAACTAATACATAAATTGGATCCTCCCTACGTACGATCTTGCCAGTTCACCTCTGTGGTTGAGTTATGCAGGTCTCTTCGCCTGACTCTCTGTGTGTAGGTATTTAATTCTGTATGTCCCCCTGCCGGTCTCTTTTGGTCTTACTGTGTAGGTACTGTGTGCCTTAGTTCACAACAGATTTTTTTATAGCCGTATTCAGTCATGGAGGTCTCAACCTACCTCCTCATTTGACTATATCAGGATCGGTCTTTGTTCCTGTAGATCTGTCCTCTCACCTGTTTATCCATAATATTTTAATCTGGATAGAATCCATTTCCTTACTACTTATTGCAAACTCCAGCTTACTACCATCTTGTTGCCTTTTTTCTTATTGTTACTTCATAGGACCTGCCTGGTTCAGTTAATAGACTGACCTACTTTCAATTGTTTTATTTATGACGTGCAATATTCCCAACTATTGGAGCTTCAAGAGTTACAACGGTACAATCTCACGACTTAGAATAATAATTAAAATCAGTTAAACAATTAGCATATAATCCATAACATTTGTCCTTAATAGTTGAGGTGGAAGACCCTACATACAACCTATGTGCCAATTTTCAGAGATGGTAAGGAGGTTTTTTGTTTAAATAATGTTCTTCAGTGGCTCTAAAAAAGTGTCTTTTGTGGATTCTGTTGCACTAAAGCTTTTTTCCTTCATTCTCAAAGTGTTTTCACTTCTTAGCGAGTGTGAGTTGAGTAGCATCAGTTTATGTGAAGAGCATTTGCCTAACTCTTGTCCCTTCGGGAATATTTATATCATCCTTTTGTGTAGAATTTTTACCTGTCTTCACCCATTGGAAGACACAATGTAATGCCCCCTATATGCTCTGTGGTGGAACAAGACTGAATATTCTTTATCAACCCCGAAAGTTCAATGTGGGTTTTGTTACAGATATGAGAATCTTATCACAAGCATGAACTGTGCTTGAGGTCCCCAGCCACTTGGGAGCAGGATTTGAGATAGTTAAATTTCTGAGGTGCTGAATATTTTATAAAAGCTACAGACCTCCTCTTCCTCTTCCCCCTCCCTTTTTCTTCCCACCTATGAAGGGTCTTTAGACACCAAACTGATGTTCATGAGCACTTTTAGTTTTCAGGACACATTTTGTTAACTAACCGCTTAACATCTTCATTAATACATGTTTTCAATTCAAGTCATATTGAATTTCACATCAGAGAATCTGCTTTTGATGGTTTTAGTTCTAATGAAATACCTTTGGTTTTTACTTTTCCTCATCCAGTTCAGGTGATCTGTGCTTTATTTCTCCTGGCTTGCTCAATAAAATTGGCACTGGTGGATTGACCAATGCCAAATTGCCAGTTTTCTAAGTTGGTGTAGGTGAAATACAAATGCAAGTATTTAGTGACAGAAATATGTTGAACTAAAACAGACTTTAAAATGTAGATGGAAAGGTAAAAGCTGCCTCTGTGTAATTAAAACAACCCTTATGTTATGATTTTACTTTCTTCTGAAGATGGTTTTTTGTCTTCCACTTCTGCGTCTGAATTTGTAGATGCCTTACTCAGCCAAATGAACAATTTTAATTGATTGC